>NC_048220.1:46074512-46074825 GCF_002007445.2 Ailuropoda melanoleuca
TTAACGCATTAATTGTATTGGGAAATTTTTTTTATAATTTGAAAGTTGCCTTGAAGGTAAGTTTCAGACATTAGGGTAGGTTTCTGTTGTTTGTCTGTTTGGTTGGTCAGTTGCTTGTTTAACCTTGGGTCCAAATATATGCTCTTAGAAAATTCACCAATTACTCTTTGTACTAAAAAAAATGCTACAATGTGAGCCTAGTTAACCCCAGAAAGTAAGAATTCTTAGTATGGGGGCGCCTGGGTGGCACAGCAGTTAAGCGTCTGCCTTCAGCTCAGGGCGTGATCCTGGCGTTATGGGATCGAGCCCCACA
>NC_048220.1:46074904-46152518 GCF_002007445.2 Ailuropoda melanoleuca
TCTCTCTCTGTCAAATGAATAAATAAAATCTTTAAAAAAAAAAAGAAAGAATTCTTAGTATGGTGAATCCAGCCTACGATTAAAGCTCATTACCTCCCTACCAATGCACATACACACACACACACACACTCGTGCGTGTGCACTCACACACACTCACATATACACTTAAGGACATGTGTGGCTTCAGAGCAGAAAACATCCCTGACAAAGGCCAGCAGAAGTGTTGGAACCACATCAAATGCTACATCAGACCTCAGCAGTCAGAAGGATTGTTTCTTTGCCGTCAGATATTTTTCATTTCTGGCAGGGGTGGAGGAGAAAGATGTGGAGGAGCAAGGAGTCTTTCCTTCCTTCTCCCTCTTACCCCATGGACTCTGGTGGGATGAGCATAGCAAGAGTCTGGCCTGGACTCCCCCTCTACACTGTGCGCCCACTTGTGGGGTCTGCAGTGGGAGGGAGGAAAAAGGGAGATAGCGGGCAGGACAAATTCAGGCTCCTCCAGGCACCTCCTGGCCCACGCCCCTTCCTCCTCCATCTTTTCTGCTCAAGGTTCTCCTGTTTTGGGTGATTATTTAGCAGACCTCTTGCCTTACGAGTCTCTGACACATTACAGGAAACANTACGAGTATCTGACACATTACAGGAAACACAGTCCTTTCATTTGACTTTTTGAGATGTTTTCAACTCCCTCTGAGTCTGCTGTCTCCTATCTTACACCTCCTCCTCTAACTCGTTCATTTTCAATTAATGTTTTTTGGTTTGAGCTTGCGTTGTGTTTAACATTAACATTTAGACAAAAAACTCCCACAATGTTTCATCTTTTTGTCTGAGGTTTTCCTGGGTTTGAACACCAGTCAAGAGCAGTATGAAACACCTGCTCTGTGCTAGGGATCTTGCTGGGTGCCTTCGTGTCAAACATACTATAAAACAATAGGTGGCGGGGAAGCAAACTAGAAAATGCTGGACATTTTTCTGTGCACAAACCAGGGTGGTGTGAACACTTACATTCCTAGGAGACAAATATAAAACAATAGGTGGCGGGGAAGCAAACTAGAAAATGCTGGACATTTTTCTGTGCACAAACCAGGGTGGTGTAAACACAAATATTCCTAGGAGACAAATTGGTAACAGAGTATATATAAATTGTTCTTTGCTCTCAACAGTTGCTCTGGTGATCTGGTTATTTGCATTCTGATACTATGACAGACCAGGTGAATATTTTATGATACCAAAGCCAAAAATGAACAGAAATCACAAAAATATCTTGCCAGCTCTTTGCCTTGGATCTCTGACTGCTTTATCATATAGTAACAACTTGGGTCAAGGCTTCATTTTGAGCATTTTATTAAATAAATTCACTAATGTATCTTTACCCTATTAGAAACATGGGCCCTGAGATTTAATATATCTTACTCCTAGAGAATTATTTTCCCATTAAATAGCTACAAACAACCTGGGTAGGGGAGAAGGAGACCCACTGAACATGTAACATAAGCAGGATTTCACATTTAAATCAGAGATTGTTTGGGGTGGGTAGGTTGGAAATGGGGAGTGGCAGGATGGAGGTGAAGGAGGGATAGGAGAGAAGATGAAAGAGGTGAGGCCCTCCTGGCTACAGAACCAAACCTGAGAGAAGAAACAGAGTTCAGGAGTGGCATCCATCCATTTAACCAACCTTGTGCCATCATCCCTGCCATTTGTCTCTAAATTCCCCTCTCCAAAATATCCCTGTCTTCTGGTGTGAGGCTTCTGTGAGAAGGTTATTTTTACCTTCTTATTTTTACCCTCTGTGAGTGACTCACACAAGAGCTGTCAGTGCTTTGAAAGGAACACACAACTCCATGACCATGTAAGTGGCCGCCTCTAGGCACCTAACCTGCAATCCTTTCCTGACAAGAGATGATCACACGTAGCTAACAAGGCGATCGGAGGAGTTGAATAAAAGGAAGAAAGATTTGGGAGACAGTTTGGGGGCTGGAATTGACTTGTAAGATGTAAAGGTATGAAAAAGGAGGGAGTCTTTGGTGATGGGGAATAGACATAGATTGGGTTTTATCAGGACATGATTTGCTACTGAGAGAAACATAGAACCAATGAGGAATAAGTGATGTACTAAAGAACTGTGATGGTCTGTGATGCCCTTAAAGGTGGCATCCATTCCAAAATAGGGAGCCCAGGTCCTAGTGAGGCTTTTCCCTGGCTGTGTCATCCTGGGAAACTACTTTGCCCTCTGAGCGTCAGTATCTCCATCCACAAAATAAGAACATCAGCTGAGATCACCTTTAGGTTCCTTCAACTCCAAAAACCTTGTATTCTTCTTACTTTTTATGTTCCTAAAACCTTGAGAAGAATAGTTAGAAAACTGTTCACTAAAATTTAAAGGCTTGGATTTTCACCAATGACCCTTTCTGTGGTAGGGGAGGGCACTGAAACAGTAAACACGATGGGGAATATTGCCCGTCTACCTCCCGTGGTCTTTAAAAAGAGTAACATTGTCCTATGTGACTAGTCCATGATAACTTCACAAATCCATTGTCTTATTTGATATATAATAATTAGGAGAAATAGGCAGGAAATTGCAAATCAGTTACCTAGTTTGATATTTACAGCAATTAGGAGAAATGGGCAGACAAGTTACTATATTTACCAGTGACATTAAACTCAGAGAGTTTAAATGATTTTTTCAGGGCTGGCTATTGATAAGGGGTGGAATTAGATTTCAGGTCTCCTCCAGAACCCTGGGGCTGGGTACTTGCCTGTGCTTTTTGCATGATCTTTCCAGAAATATACAGAAACATGGGGGTGCTACCTGAGTTGCCACATCCCCAAATGATGTCAAAAGAAGGACTCAGCTTCTCAGACTACACTTTTCTCTGGTCAACTTGTAACTGTCTTTTAGCCAGGAGCCTCTCAAATAGGATGCAGACAGCCTGGGCATGCACAAATGATGTAGTAGGGTACGGAGGGGAAAATATTAAGAAAAATTCTATTACATTTATTTTGTGTCACTCTTATAGTTTATTTTAATGTGTTTTATAAGGTATTAGCACAAAGCATTGTCATAAATAGCACATAATATGATCTATAAATGAGGCCATATGTTTTCCTGATTAAATCCATGATCAAAATGTTTGGAGACTATGTTTTAGAAAACGGAAGGAAGGGTGTAGAGAATGAAGGAAGCCATATGGCCTTCACAGGGGGCCCCTCTTTTTCTCATCCCTTATGATGCCCCGGGTGGGAGAGTGGAAAGGGGTGTGGAAAGGAGCAGGTTCAATCAGAATCTTGAAGAAAATCTGGAAAAGTAGACTAACAAATGGAACTGCTCTGGCCGAACTGGGGCAGCTGGTCACATGTTCCCCACCAGCACAAAGGTCTCTGTTTCTCTCTCACACACTGCAGCTCTTTGTCTGTCAGAATCCACAATTCCGTTCAGCTGTTCTCGCTGCCACTTCCCTCCTGTCTTTCTAGTCTATTAGGCAATAAGTGTAAGGCATAGCTTCACAAGCCTTTAGAAGGAAAAGTTAAAAGGGAGAAAAGTATGTCCAGATCAATGAACCTACAGGTCCTTTCTCATGGGAAAACAAAGTCTAACCTACCCAGAGAAAATGACTCGGGAATTTTGATATTATTTTTCACTTATAAAGTAGTTGCCAACTGATTTTTCGTGTTCTCCAAAATTCCTCACACTTTGCTGGGAAGTTTATAAAATAACAAAAGAATACTCTGAGGAGGAAGAAGATTGTTGACTTTCCCCTTTAGGCTCCAGGAAGGTAGCATACCCAGGGTTATTGTATTATTATTATTATTATTATTATTTATTATTTAAATTTATTTATTATTATTTAAAGATTTATTTGAGAGAGTGTGTGAGAGAGAGAGAGAGAGAGAGCACAAGCAGGGGGAGCTACAGAGGGAGAGGGAAAAGCAGACTCCCTGCTGAGCAGGGAGCCCAGTGGGGTTCAGTCCCAGGACCCTGGGATCATGACCTGAGCCAAAGGCAGATGCTAAACTGACTGAGCCACCCAGGTGCCCTGAATTATTATTAACATGGGAAATAAAAGGAATGGCGTGTCATGTTAAATAAATAAATGAGCACTTTTACTATAATGGCAAGCAAGAGGTCATCTCTTAGGGTCCATATTTGGGATCTTTTCAAGGAGAAAGAGAGCTATAGAGGGGGTGAAATGGTTTCTTTACATGTAAAAAAAAAAAATACACCACCAAAGGAGTCCACCTGAGGATTAAGGTCACAAGTGTGCCGGTGACATGAAGCTGCTTTCTGTACTCGTAATTGTGGGTAGACAGTGAAGGCACCAGATCGTTGTTACTGTATTTTCTAGCCAGCAGGGACCGCAGACATTGTCTCACAACAGCTTGGCGCGGGTATAACAGGCTTGCTGGGAAGGAATCTGGAGGTTTCTGAGTGGGAGCTTTCTGTGTTTAAAGTGCATAGCACTTACTTTGAGGGGCCGGGGGAGGCAAGGTCTTTCGTTCCTTGTTCTGTTTCTGTCACGAAATTCCTTGGGCAGACTCAATTTCATTTTATCGAGAAAGTCCATTAATGAGAGAATTGTGAGAGCATTCATTCCTCACGCGCAGTGTTGACTTGTGCAGCACACAGCGCTGTATTCACTGTGGGCCTGCGTTACTTGAAGTGCTGCAGAGACTAAAATGAAGAAAACATTACCCCTCAAATGGGACACGGTCTGATTAAAGAGATAAGACACATCTATCGAGTGAAATTATCAGTATAAAACCACATATGAACCAAGACACAAATAAGTGGTAATTTCAATAACTACTAAGAAACTAGAGTTTCTTGAGGACAAGAGAAAGCGCCCTTGTCTTGCAAACAAATAAAGGAACAAATGGAGTCCTCATGGCTGCTCTCTGATACCCTCTTGTGCTTCCCTTTGTTCTGGCCACCATCTTTGGCTCCAGGACCTTGATCCCACTGGCATAGAAATGAGAAGAGTGGGATAGAGTTCACAGCTTAACACCGCGAAGCTGTGGCTTCTGTGTTTCTTTTCCCAGCTTAGAGCATGCAACAGGGCATTCCTTAGTGCTCCCGAAGAATCGCAGAGGGAGGGACAGAGGCGCAGGGAATAGTGGCAAACACAGAAGCTGGCAAAATGTGTTGGCGAAGGGAACCAAATACTGACTGTCACAAATGATCATTAGTGTTATGTCTGTTCTTTAAATAAAAATAAGGTCGGTTAACAAACAGCCGTGCCTAAGCTGAAGAAGACTAATGCTGTTCTCTTCCTTGGTGAAATCAGCTATCTTAGAGTGGTTTAGAATTAACTATTTAGAACAATTCTCTTCCATGTTCTTCCCGTAGGGATTTGAAAAAGCTAATTATAACAATCACTGTGGTGGCCATACATTCCAACTAAAATATCACAATGCATGGAGTAAAAAAAATCTATTTTTTTTCTGTTCTTAGACTTTGTATGTATGTGCTATTCCAGAAGCGTGAACGTTTTATAGTAAAAAAAACCTGAAAACGCCAAAACTTCTCGAACTTTATACTATCTAAAAATCTGAGACACGGGACTATTATTCCTACCATGCCATGGATTTTTTAAATAGTGTGCCTAAATCAACTAGAATTCTGAGAACTTGAAAAGCAACGATAGTAGTCAATTGATTGTTGTTACTGTTCGGCTCTGATTATGTACATTTCATATTACCTCCCCCACCTTTTTCTTTTTGCCGGAGTACACTATAGATTCCATTTCTGTTCTTTTTTAATGTTTATCTTCAAATTTTTAGCACAGAAACTTAACTATGAAATGTCATCAGAGTCTGAATTTATTAAACATCTTTACTCTTCTCCCAAATCAAGCAAGAAACTTGTCCACTAAACGATTGCCACTTACTACCCTTGATTTTCCTTACTGTTTTATCATTAATAGTAGTAGTTACCAAAATCTTTTTAACAGTCAATAGCTAACAATACTAACTGTTCCAGTCAATATAGCTCTGTGACAGATTTCTCTAAAACTTAGTCGCATAAGGAACCAAATTCAGTATTATGCACATGGATGCTCTGGGTCGGGAATTGGAGCAGGGCAAATTAGAGACAGTGTGCCATTGTTTCACACTGTTTAAGGCCTCCTTTGGAATCTGGCTGTTGGCTGGGGGCCTCAGTTTCTCTCTTTGTTTTCCTTTCCATGTGGCCTCTCAGTGGAAGATAGTTTGGGCTTCCCCACGGCATGGTAGCCCAGGGCAAGTCCCTGCGAGAAATAGCCATGTGAAAGCCGTATCACCTACCCTCAGAAGTCACAGTGCCCCTTCACTGTGCCCTCCTCATTAAGGCAGCCACAAAGTCTCCTCAGGTTCAAAGGGAGGGCCAGTAGACTCAGTCTCTTGATGGAGGTGCGGCAAGGTTCTCCAACAGCAAGGACTGTTGCAGCAAGCAACTAAGTGTTGCTGTGACCATGTTTGAAAGATGCTGTCTGTCACACTAACATAGTTTGTGAATTTGCACAGCTGCCCTTATTCTTTACATTTCGTGTCTTTCCTCTGGGTTTCTTTTTGTGTGTGTGAAGCACGTTGAATTGTGGTTTATCAACCACACTTACGAGTATTCGGTCAGATGTTAGACTTTATATCTTACTCTCAAAGCATAGATTCACTGATTATAAAATCTACGTTGGCAGTTATTTTTATTAACACTTTGAAAATATTATCCTATTGCTTCCCCCCTTTACAATATTTTTTATTGTTGTAAAACACATTTAACGTAAAATGTAATATGTTCACCATGTTTAAGTGTACAGTTCAGTGGTATTAAGTACTTTCATGTTGTTGTGCGACCATCCCACCATCCAGCTCCGGGATGCAGAAGCTATACCCATGAAATAACTTCGTATTACCTCCCCAGCAGCCCCCGACAATCACCATTCTACCTCCTGTCTCTATGATTTTAACTACTGGAAGTATTTGTCCTTTTGTGCCTGGCTTATTTTGCTTAGTCTTATGTCCTCAAGATGCATCCATGTTATAGCATGGATCAGAATTTCCTTCCTTTTTAAGACTGAATAATATTCCATCATATGTGTTTACCTCATTGTGTTTATCCAATGATGGATGCTTGGATTATTTCCACATTTTCAATATTGTAAATAACGCTGCTATGAACATAGATGTATAAATATCTCTTTGAGACCCTGCTTTCAATATTTTTTAAACTTTATTTTTTTAAATTTTTATTTATTTATTTTTTTAGACAGTGAGGGAGAGAGCACCATGAGTGTGGGGGGGGGTCAGGGGCAGAGGAAGAGAGAGAACCTCAAGCAGACTCCCCATGAAGTGAGGAGGCTGACATGGGGACCGACATGGGGCTTGATCTCATGACCCTGAGATCATGACCTGAGTTGAAATTGAGAGTCAGTCACTTAACTGACTGAGTCACCCAGACGCCCCATCAGTTTTTTGACTATATACTCAGAAGTGGCATTGCTAGACCATATGGTGTATTTTTTCAGGAACTGCCATACTCTTCCACAGGGGCCGCACCAGTTACAACCGCACAGAGTAGGAACACTTCCCCTGGAAGCTGGCAAGCCTTTAACAAATTCCAGGTTTCCAAAATAGTTGAATAGATGTATTGTGCCATTGCCATTGTTGTCAAGGTGGAGAGACAGACTTCATCATGCTTCTGAATCCACAGTCTTCTCAGAATTCATCTACCCCATTGCTTTTTAACATCTGTTGTTGCTGATAGAAATCTGCTTTATTCTGATTGTCATCTATCTTCTCTATCTGGTAACTTATACTTTTTTTTTCTTTTTATACTTGACATATTAAATATCAATTCAATTTCTGGGCCTGGATTTTTTTGCTTATTTATTTATTTATTTATTTATCTATCTCAGTCCTGTGTGTGCACTTTAAATCTGGAAAAGCAAGTATTTCTTTAATTCTGGATAATACCTNCTTTTTATACTTGACATATTAAATATCAATTCCATTTCTGGGCCTGGATTTTTTTGCTTATTTATTTATTTATTTATCTATCTATCTCAGTCCTGTGTGTGCACTTTAAATCTGGAAAAGCAAGTATTTCTTTAATTCTGGATAATACCTTTTGCCATTTCCCCTTGGAACGTTGTTCCTCNTTTTGCCATTTCCCCTTGGAACGTTGTTCCTCTCTCACCCTCTCTCTGTTCCCTTTCCCTGGGGCCTCTGATAGATACACTGTAGCCTCCATGTCTCTTAACCACTTTTATAGTTTTCAGTCTATTTTTTCTCTCTGTACTGTGCTGTGGATCAATTCATTAGAACTGTGCTTTAATTTACTAATTCTCTGTTTGACTGTTTCTGTTTAGTATTTTAGGGAAGAGGTGTTCTCCCTTTCCTTGAGCATCCTTCATGCACTAATTTTAAGCTGATGTTCACATGGCCATACTGTCTTTGTCCTTAGGTGAACTCACCTCCTAATTGCTGACTTTGTTGGCATCTCTAGTCCTCATATGTGTGGAATGTCTGTTTGGAGGCTCATCCTGAGCAGCAGTATTCTTTTTCTTCTTCCATTTGGCAGCCCTCCAGCACTGACTACTTTTGTGGTTGCGCCACTCTTTTCCTCAAGACCCAGAATTCAGATTCCGGCTGCTCTTGGATATTCAGGGCATCTAATGCTGGAAAATATTGAAAATAATTACACCTCTAATCCCCAAGCTGGTAAACAGCTGAGTGCCGGTGCTGGCTTGGAGGCTCTATTTCTCCATCCTGTCTCCCCGTGCACATGGCATATTAGAGGCTGTAGCCAAAGATAATGGTACCAAATAGTTTTATTTTAGCCTCCTTTACAGGTGAGGCCAATCTATCCCAGCCTCTGATTTTGGGAAGTAAGCCAGACTTCAGTTTTAGCTCCCTCAGCCTTACATCAGACAATTTTAATTCCCATTGTCCCAAAAGCATCAAAATCCGCAGTGCCCTCTCCCAGCTTCCAGACCTAGAGCCGCCAAGGTTCCCAGACCAATGTCTCTCAACTGTAGCTCACCTTTTCTTTATTTAATGGATGTCCTTCTTCTAGTCTGTGAAAATAGCTATCTTATTTTTCTATTTTACTTTTTTTAAAAAAGATTTTATTTATTTATTCGACAGAGATAGAGACAGCCAGCGAGAGAGGGAACACAAGCAGGGGGAGTGGGAGAGGAAGAAGCAGGCTCATAGCAGAAGAGCCTGATGTGGGGCTCGATCCCATAACGTGGGGATCACGCCCTGAGCCGAAGGCAGACGCTTAACCGCTGTGCCACCCAGGCGCCCCTCTATTTTACTTTTTTAACCATACTTTTGTGTTTTTAATTTTTTTTTTGTCTCTTGTAAAAAATCCATCATCGTTATACGTGTGGAAGATCTGGGGTGTCTAAAATTGTAAATTTACAATGCTATCCTAACTGGAAATATGAATTTCCCCTTAATGCTCTGTCCTAATTCATTAATAACACTAAAGATAATACAAGTAAGTATTGGAGCAGAGGAGAAAAGATGAAGGTCATACAAGTTGTGTAAAGCCCAACATCTCACTTACTTATTCTTCCGTAATAGCTCAAGTAGAAAAGAATTGCATAGCATTCTTTACCTTAATTGGAGAATTATCTAATTTGTGTTGTGTACACATACAAATGTCCAGGAGGGCTCAGTGACATGGTGAGAGTCTGTGTCTAGCTGGTTCTTCCTCAGGGAACACTCACTTCGGTATTAGGCACTTGCCTATATTGCAAATGCTTTTCATCTTTATACTGTACTTGGGGGTTTTCTATTTCTAAGGACTTCCAATTATAAACTACATAAACACAATAGGGAAAATGGCAGAGAATGAGTATATTCTTTAGATACTGACAGGCTAATTTTTCTCAGTGTAAGAAATTCTGAATATTCACATTTTTCTCTCACTTTTAAACTCAGTGGAAAGCCAGTACTATACATTTTTTTGCTTGGTATGAAAATGGGGTCCTCTTTTTTCTATTTTTAAGCAATATATGAATGGGATTTTAATAAATCGAATGATAAAAAGGCTTGTAGATTGAAAGTAAGTGTCTCTCCCACCCAAAGCAGCTTTTCTTCTCTTCAGAAGCCACATTTTTCTCACATAAATAAGTGTATGATATTCTCATTTCTATATCTTGCTTTTCCACTTCTTAACCATATATTTAGAGATTTTTTTCAGTATCAACATACATCGATTCACTTTTTTAATAGCTGCAAAGTATTCTGTTTTAAGAATGTTCTGTGGCTTCAGAGGGGAGGGGGGTGGGGGAATGGGATAGGCTGGTGATGGGTAGTAAGGAGGGCACGTATTGCATGGTGCACTGGGTGTTATACGCAACTAATGAATCATGGACCTTTACATCAAAAACCAGGGATGTACTGTATGGTGACTAACATAATATAATGAAAAATTATTATAAAAAAAGATATGTTAGGTGAAAAGAAAAAAAGAATGTACTGTAATTTATTTAATCTGTCCCTTATTTATAGGAATTTAGGCTATTTCTAGACTTTTGCCACTACAAATCATTATGCAGTGAATATCCTTGTAGATACAGTTTTGCTCACATACACTAATTTATTGAGAAGTGCTGACCAAGCCGCTCTCCACTGAGGTTACAGTGAAATAAATCTTTAAAAACAAATGCACCATTTTCCTAAACTGAAAACACTTGAAATTTAGCACTGTTGTTTCAGGCTGAAAACAATTCTATATCCACTTTCTTCAAGTTTGCAGCTGACCATATTTTTATGTGAGGGCGACTTATGATTGGTAGTTAAATATTTTGCAGACAACTTATTTTATTAAAAAAATAAAATATTGTTCAAACTTGCACATTTTGATGACAAATTTTGGGGAAATGACCAGAATTAGGATGAGTCCTCAGAATATATTTGCCTTATCCTTTGGGTGCTTGGCCAGTCCCTGGTCTCATTATCCATTTTTATGTTTATATATTTTAGAACTTTCAATATATTCTGCAGACAGGAGAGTTACTTGACAAAAATGTTTTCCACTTGGAGGAGGCTCAAAATGGCTGTATCACCTACGCCCCCCTTAGAAGGATCCTCTCTCCACACAGTCCCTGTCATCCTGGCCTCAGCTGTTTTCATGGAGGCTGAACACTAACCTCAAGCCTAGGTGAGGTGAGACAGTGGCCTGTGAAGACTCGAATCAGCAGCTCCATCAACAGCAGTGTCCTAAACAGGTCTCATTCAANAGCAGCAGTGTCCTAAACAGGTCTCACTCAGGAAGGTCAAATGGAGGACTCCCAGAAGGAGTCATCAAGAGTAGCAGGAACTCTAGAAACAAAGAGGGTAGATAAGTCTCTGAGCACCAGAGGGTTAACATCAGTTGAGGCTGAGGGGGAGCCCAGGCATAGGGTCACTGGGGCTCTGACATCTGAATAAGTCTTCAGTCCCTGTTGGCCCAGCTGGGCAGCTCAAGGTTTTTTCCTCTTGTCCCTTAATGTACTCAGTAAATACAGTAACTTAAGCATAACTTAAGCTCCTTGCAATCCGGAAATAATACTCTTAGCAAATAGTAAAACAGGAACACATTTAGTCATTCAGCAAATGACAGTGGAGGGCCTGGGATGTGCAAGGTACTGGGGCCCCAGTGATCAAGAAAGGACAAAGTCTGCTACCATGGAACTCAGATTTTTGTGAAAAAGGCAGAAAAAAAATGAGTAAGAAATATAGCACAGAGTGGTAAGTGCTACGCAAATTAGAAGGTGNTCATTCAGCAAATGACAGTGGAGGGCCTGGGATGTGCAAGGTACTGGGGCCCCAGTGATCAAGAAAGGACAAGGTCTGCTACCATGGAACTCAGATTTTTGTGAAAAAGGCAGAAAAAAATGAGTAAGAAATATAGCACAGAGTGGTAAGTGCTACGCAAATTAGAAGGTGGTGATGGGACAGTACCCTGGTGACTATTTTAGAATTGAGGGATCAGGTAAATCTCCCTGAATAAGTTACCCCTAAGCTGAGACCCAAATGATAAGAGCAATCCATGCAAGAGCTAGGGGAAGAGAGACCAGCTAACAGAAAAGCCCTAAGGTAATAATGTGTGTATTGGAGAATTAGAATGACAGTGCAGTAAGGGAGAAGCTTGTGTAACAGGAGGTTGGAAAGGCAGGCTGGGACTAGATCATGTAGAGCTTTGCATGCTCCAGTATATTCTGTCTAGAATATCCCAAGGATATCCTAACTTGATGAGGAGCCATGTGAAGATTGTAACCGTGGGCTGATATGGTATGATTTATGTTGTTAAAAGCTCACTCTGTAGTACATTGCTAGGGTGGGGGTGGTATAGTGAAGGCAGCTACCACAGTAGTCTGGGGCAAAATGATGGCATCTCAGGGTAGAGTGGTTGCAGTGTAGGTGGAGACACATTTAGAATCTGGGGTGTGGTTCATAGCGAGAATCCTTAAGACCTGCTGATGGATTAGCTGAGGGGGATAAGTCCTGAATGAAAAAGATCAGGAGAAAAAACACATTGAACTCTAAATTTCCTGAGCACTTTAAATGAAAGAATGTCATTTTCCTTTTCATTTCATCACCAAGTCTCCTTGAAAACCAGGTAGCCAATTCTTGAACCCATTTTTTTTGTTTTTTGGGTTTTTTAAAAAAGATTGTATTTATTTATTTATTTGACAGAGCCATAGAGAGAGAGCACAAGTAGGCAGAGTGGCAGGCGGAGGGAGAGGGAGAAGCAGACTCCCCATGGAGCAGGGAGCCCAACGCGGGGCTCGATCCCAGGACCCGGAGATCATGACCTGAGCTGAAGGCAGCCGCTTAACTGATTGAGCCAACCCAGGAGCCCCTAAACTCATTGTTAAGCAGTGTTTTCCTAGTCTTGGCTTTCTGAGTCACAAAAAAAGATTCAAATATGTTGAGTATGTTTCAGTTTTAGAAAGCACGTTATCATGTGTCAGGTACCTGGAAATTTCTTTCTTTTTTTTTTTTTTTATGTTATGTTAGTCGCCATACAGTACATCCCTGGTTTTTGATGTAAAGTTCCATGANGATGTAAAGTTTGATGCTTCATTAGTTGCGTATAACACCCAGTGCACCATGCAATACGTGCCCTCCTTACTACCCATCACCAGCCTATCCCATTCCCCCACCCCCCTCCCCTCTGAAGCCCTCCATTTGTTTCCCAGAGTTCATAGCCTTTCATGGTTCATTCCCCTTTCTGTTTACNCCTTTCTTCCCCTACCGATCCTCCTAGTTCTTATGTTCCATAGATGAGAGAAATCATATGATAATTGTCTTTCTCTGCTTGACTTATTTCGCTTAGCATTATCTCCTCCAGTCCCGTCCATGTTGCAGCAAATGTTGATAAATTGTTCTTTTTGATGGCTGAATAATATTCCGTTGTATATATGGACCACATTTCCTTAATCCAGTCATCTGTTGAAGGGTATCTTGGCTCTTTCCACAATTTGGCTATTGTGGACAATGCAGCTATGAACTTTGGGGTGCATAAGGCCCTTCTCTTCACTATGTCTGTATCANTATGAACATTGGGGTGCATATGGCCCTTCTCTTTACTACGTCTGTATCTTTGGGGTAAACACCCAGTAGTGCAATGGCTGGGTCATAGGGTAGCTCAATTTTTAACTTTTTAAGGGACCTCCACACTGTTTTCCAGAGTAGCTGTACCAATTTGCATTCCCACCAACAATGTAAGAGGGATCCCCTTTCTCCACATCCTCTCCAACAATTGTTGTTTCTTGCCTTGTCTATCTTTGCCATTCTAACTGGCGTAAGGTGGTATCTCAGTGTGGTTTTGATTTGAATTTCCCTGATGGCTAATGATTTTGAACATTTTTTCNGTGGTTTTGAATTGAATTTTCCTGATGGCTAATGATTTTGAACATTTTTTCATGTGTCTGTTAGCCATTTGTATGTCTTCCTTAGAAAAGTGTCTGTTTGTATCTTCTGCCCATTTTATGATTTGTTTATTTGTTTCTGGTGTATTGAGTTTGAGAAGTTCTTTGTAGATCTTGGATACCAGTCTTTTATCTATAGTGTCATTCACAAATATCTTCTCCCATTCCATGGGCTGCCTCTTAGTTTTTTTGACTGTTTCCTTGGCTGTGCAGAAGCTTTTTATTTTGATGAAGTCCCACAAGTTCATTTTATCTTTTGTTTCTCTTGCCTTTGGAGATGTGTCATGAAAAAGGTTGCTGTGGCCGATGTCATAGAGGTTGCTGCCTATGTTCTCCTCTAGGATTTTAATGGATTCCTGTCCTACATTGAGGTCTTTGATCCATTTGCAGTTTATCTTTGTGTATGGTGTGAGAGAGTGGTCAAGTTTCATTCTTTTGCATGTAGCTGTCCAATTTTCCCAGCACCATTTATTGAAGAGACTGTCTTTTTTCCACTGGATGTTTTTTCCTGCTTTGTCAAAGATTAGTTGCCCAAAGAGCCAAGGATCCATTTCTGGGTTCTCTATTCTGTTCCATTGGTCTATGTGTCTGTTTTTTTGCCAGTGCCATGCTGTCTTTTTGATCACGGCTTTGTAGTATAGCTTGAAATCTGGCAACGTGATGCCCACAGCTTTGTTTTTCCTTTTCAACAATTTCTTGGCGATTCGTGGCCTTTTATGGTTCCACACAAATTTAAGGGCTGTTTGTTCCAGTTCTTTGAAAAATGTCATTGGTATTTTGATCGGGATGGCATTGAAAGTGTAGATTGCTCTGCGTATCATAGACATTTTAACTATGTTAATTCTTCTGATCCATGAGCATGGAAATTTCTATTCTATATAACTTATATTCCATGGACTCCCAAATGATAGATGTGGAACTGGTGAAAGCAAAGGTTTGGTTCCTGAAAGTCTAGGGCAAATCTAGGGACATTTGCGTAACTAAGATTATGAGTTCCTCTCTCACATTATACTATACTGGCTTAATTGTGTCACCGCCTCTCCCATATTCTCTGAGGACTATATGAGACAAGGCCCAAGTGCATTTGTTCACCACATTTTTGTGTATTTTGTGGTGTTGAATGTGTAAGTGAGCAAGCAAATGAATGAATGAATCAATCAATCAATCCTGAGTACCTATTCCTTGGTTGGCTCTTTCCTTGAATAATAGAAATTGTCTAACCTCACCCTGTCTTCTTGGCTAGTCTAAGACTGGCTGTTTGCCATAGAGAGCTTTTCAGGCTATTGATTCTAGATCTGGGTTTGTATATATTTCATCCCTATTCTGATGCTCCCTTTTATTTAACTACCCTACTTTTTAATGGCTGTGTTATAGTGGATGACTGTGTAGGATGGGTATCCCCATAGGATGTTCAAAAATCCTATGTTAAGATAGGAGAAAGTTTATTCTCAGAAACTTTTCAGGGCAGACCCTCTAAATTCTACCATCATTGATATATTGGGATGGGAAATGTACCAGTCTACTTCTGATGCTATACAAGGCTCCACAAAGTCTCCTTTCAGCTTCAGAGTTGATCAGAAGCCATTATGTTCTATTTGGGGACCTAGATATCATATTTTAAAATAGCTTCCCACAGAGCAATTCAGAGGAGCAATTCAGAGGAGAGTACAATGTATCATTTGAGTACTAAATATTGACTATTTCTACAATGAAAAAGTACAGAGAGTTCCCTTTATGTTTATCCTTTTATTGCAAATTGCCACAACCTGGTCAAAAAATTCTCTCTGTGGTAGAGGGATATCTGCCAATAAATGAGTCTGTTGAAAGGCCCACACCAAACCCAGCACCACAGGCCAACCCTGACCACAGCTGAATGGTGTGAAGAGAGCTGACAGCCGCATGGTCACCACCCAGGCTGGAGAGGAAGGCAGTGTGAAGCGTTAATGGAAAAACCCAACTTCCTTCTCTTCCAGTGATGATGAGAAAAACCAAAATGGAGCATTCCCTGGTAAGTTTTAAAAGACAACTCTCACTTCAGAATGGAAAGATTTACTAGGTTTTTGCACTTTTGTGTCTTTTTACATATTTCTTTCTGTACAAGAAATGTCTTTTGACAAGCTCGTGCTCCCACCATGACTAAGAGACAAGTCCACCCTGCCTAAAAAGTAATAATTACTTGTTTCTCTTGTTTTATGTGAGGAGTTCACTTAGTTACTGTGTAAGTTTCCTACAGCTTCCCTAACAATGTACCCTACACTGAGTGACTTAAGCAACATAAGTTTGCTGTCTCACAGTTCTGGAGGTTAGAAGTCCAATACCAAGGTATATTGCAGGGTTAGTTCCTTCTGAGAACTGTGAGAGAAAATCTCTTCCATGCCCTTGCCCAGCTTTTGGTGGTTTGCTGGCAATCTTGGGCATTGCTTGGATCACAGATATAGCACCCTAATCTCTGCCGTCATCTTCACAAGGCATGTCCCTGTGTGCTTGTCTCTGTGTCCGAATGTGACCTATAATAAAGACATAGTCATATTAGATTAGGGTCCACCCTTATGACCTGGTCTTAACTAATGACATCTGCAGTGATCGTACTTCCAAATAAGGTCACCTTCAATCCTGGGGGTTAAGACCGCAACATAAGAATTCTGGGGAGACATAATTCAAACCATAACAGTCATCAAATACTGCACTGCACAATTCTGAAGGATTGGGTCTGTGTCTTATGACCTCTGAGCTCAAGCACAGCAACTTACACTGTGTAAACACTCAATAAATTATGGTCAAATGCCTTAGAATTGTGACACAAGATCCCCTCAACAGATTCCTGTGACCTAGAGCCAGAAAGTGCTATGAGAACTATTGCTACAACTGAATTTCCTTTTTGAGGCCAACGCCTTGTATTTGCACAACTCCTTGTTGATTATAAAGATTTCAGATTCCAAACAAATCTTCATTTTCTAATGAAAATGAAGTAGGACCAAATAATTCCAAAGGGAAATGTAGGGGGAAAAAATAGAATGAAGGAGATTATGATCAGCTGGAGAAATCTTTTGGAAATTATGGAGAACTAAGACATCTCTACTGTCTACCAGTTTTAACTTGATATAATACAGACACAACGAATTGATAAATGAGGTTAAAAGAATAAAACAAACAGAAAAGAAAAGCCCAACAGTCAGCTTTGTTAATGGGCAAACACTCTATGGACACTAGGGGTGTCTACTCTGAATCCAGTGGAAACTATTCCTTGGGTTAAAATCAAGGTGATGTCTCCTAGTCTGCCTTCCCACATGGAAGAGGTTGGTGCTACCGAGCAGACTCTGTCACGATGGAGGTTGCAGACTTGATTCTACCAGGTTGCAACAGAAGAAAGAGTAATGAAATTTGGCCACTAGGCCACATTATAACTTTGTGGGCCCTCGGTACTTTTGTCTTTGTAGGCCCCTTCCTCCAAAATAAAAGCAAAAATCAAAGATTATATTTCATGACTGTGTTGGTATAAAGATTAATATATTAATAGTACATATTAAAATATTATTTTTTACCTCAGAGGTCATTTTTTTTTTCTTCTTATTTCAAAAGCAAGTAAAACTTTTCCGTGGCCCCTAAAAGCATTTTCAGCCCTAGTCACTGTGCCCACCATGACTAAGAGACAAGTCCACCCTGCCTAAAAAACCAGACGGGCCTCTGGAAGATAGGCCTTGGACCTCAATCCAGGTATATGATGTACATAGTGGCGGAAAAGAGAAGGATGTCCATGGCTTCTCATAACCTCATCCATGAGGCAGGCAGTGAAGACACCGGTGTAGCCTATTTCCTGCTTGTGAGGCAAAGTAGCCCCTCCCACTAGTAAGTGAGGTGCAGGGGGAGCAGTGTACTTCCCCCAACTCCATTAGTGTAGGAGCGAGGGCCCTTTCCCATCCACTTATGTAGGCCTCAGGATTAGTGTTCATCCCTCCCGTTTTGCTTTCTCACTCCTACCCTCTCCACCTACAAATGAAAGCAGCAGCAGAGGCGACCTGGGCAGGTCAGGTAGCTCGCAGTAGCAGGGGGAGTGGAAAAGATTCTCCTGGAATCTTTCAGAAGGGCATCCTGCGGGGAGAGTGGAAAATGAAAGGGAAGACGAATCCCATTTGTGAAGATTAATCTGTTCTAATCCCTTTGCTGTACATTTTGCATTTGTTGTCATGTTTAATTCTAAGGACAATATTGCCCTGCCCAGAGGCATCCTCACGACCTCTCGGACAGAGGAAGGAAAGAGGCCTGTTAAGTGGAGGAGTCTAGATTCGAGGTTAGGTTTTCTGAGCTCTCATGCCTAGATGTGGTATTTTACTGCCTAGAGTTTAGGTGACAGATCAGTTCCAGAAAATTTATGATGGAAGCCGGATAGTGCGAGGAGGAGGAAACATTTTTTAAAATCTCCCGTGCATCGGGGGGGGGGTGGCTTTTGCAGATTCACTCAGAAGATTTAAGTATCACTCTGTGTATCTCTACAGCTTCATTAATTTTACCCACAATCCACCAACAGCACCTTTGTGACATGCCATTGACATCTAGTAAAATTCAGCAGTGCCTGTGGGTCTGGTGATTGTTATAACCTTTTCTGCACTAAATAGCTGGATTAAGGAAAATCCCTGGTTTCCACTGCTGAAGCGTGATCCTCTTTAAATTGTTTTTTATTTAAATATACCAATACGTTTGCTTCAAAAACCCTGCTCCGATACTTAACATAGCTTTACAGTAACAAATACTTAAACATATTGCCTGGCTTTTTGAATTCAATTAAGATCTCCCTGAGTGCATCACTTTCTTTGTTATAAAAAAGAAGGAAAAAACCCTCACAAATCCTCTTTTCTCCAATATTCTATTTATCAGTTATTTAGACCTCAAAAAACCTCAAAAAATAGACACGCATTGATACCATGATTAACTTGTTACTAAGCACAGGGTTACTGCATGTAATTTGGTCAATTTTTCATTATTTGGTTTTCTTTGTAAATAGCTTTACTATTTTTAAAGAATTTCTTCCAAGCTCTTTCTTTCTTTTAAAAACGTAAATTAAGTAATTTGCCCTGGTGGAAGATGCAGGTTGCAGATGCCCCTCCCCCCCCCTTTTTTTTTTACCATAAAACACCATTTCCTTATTCTAGTTTAGGGGTGAAAGTACCCTAAAGAGCTTTGTAAAGTATTTCATTTTCCTTAAAACTGAGGTAGTTCAAAATATGCAGATACTTGCCAGTATAGATCTCAACAGGAAAGAATTTTAAAATTAACCTGTGAGGGATGCCTGGGTGGCTCAGTCAGTTAAGCATCTGCTGTCAGCTCAGGTCATGATCCCAGGGTCCTAGGATAAAGTTCCACATCAGGCTCCCTGCTCAGCTAGGAGCCTGCTTCTCCCTCTGCCTTCTGCTCCCCCTGCTTGTGCTTTCTGTTTCTGACAAATAAATAAATAAAATCTTTTAAAAAAATTAACCTGTGAAATAATCCCCAAATGTGAAAAATACCATACAGAAGGGAGAGGATGGTCTGTACATTATGCAGGTGTGTTCTCTTCATTCTGACCTTCAGAGACCATCCTGTGAATCACACCCCTTTTCCCCCTCACTTCAGTAACCTGAGTTGTCATGGTTGCTCAGTAGAAGTTCCCTGCCCAAGTCAGGCAGAGCTCATTAGACACTGCACCTGCCATAGTTGTCCCCCACCCACCCTTCCCGAAGGTGTTAGACATCCTCTCTGCCATTGTCCCTGGGATGCTTTCAACTTATCAGCCCAATTCAGTTGTACAAATATTTCTGCAAATATAGTAAACTGCCACACAGTTATGGTGCTTTATATCAGTTTGATGTAAAAGATTTCTTTAGCATGAGTAACAGATCTAGCCTTTTCTCTAAAATAGGATTCAATATATAGTATAACATAATATGATATTGTGGTATAATAATTTATAATAAAAACTATATATTTGGTCTTCATCCCATTTCTGTACAGAGCTCCTGAAACCCTTGGGCCTGCCTAAGCAATAATAGTACTGTAGTGTATCTTTGAAAGTTGGCAGGAGAGTAGATCTTAAAAGTTCTCATCACAAGAGAAAAAGTTTGTAACTATATTATGTGATGGGTGTTAACGAAATTTATTGTAGTAATCACTTCACTATATGATAGATAGATAGATAGATAGATAGATAGATGATAGAATCATTATGTTGTGCACCTTAAACTAGTACAATGTTATAGGTCAATGATATTTCAATAAAACTGGAAAGAAATTTTTAGGAAGAGCACTTAGAGCATCTTTTGTCATAATATTTGGTCTCTGGTTCTTGGTTTCTGAAATAGCGGCAGGGAATAAAGGTGAAAGGAATGTCTTATTATTCATCACAAGCCCCTTTCAACCACATTTGAGTTTGTGTGGGAGAGGTGGCTTGGAAAGCCCCCCAAGCATGGGGCTGATTGCTGGGGGAACCAACCATGATGAGAAAGTTGGAACTTTAAAGCCCACCCCTCAACGTCTAGGGAGAGGAGAGAGGTTAAAGGTTGAATCAATCAGATAACGGCCAGCAATTTAACTACCCATGCCTATGTAATGAAGCCTCCATAAGAACCCAGAAGAATGGGGTTAGGAGAGCTTGTGGGTTGGTGAGCATGTGGAGATGCTGGGAGAGTGGGGCACCCGAAGAGGGCATGAAGCTCTACACTCACTTTGCCTTATGCCTCTCTTCCATCTGGCGGTTCCTGAGTTCATTCTTTTATTAAAATGAACATGTGATAGGAACATAAGTAGGTATTCACTTAGATCTATAGATATCCTCAATTACTATGCAAATCTAACTTTGGTTTTCATTTTTGGGCTAGCCCTAGCTTGCCTGGGCTCTCTTGGGACATAGACCAGGTTGGACCGAAGCTGACTGCTCAAGCCTCCATAGGGCCAGGTCGTCCATTATGACTATAGTCATAGATGAAGGTTAGGGGAATAATATTAGTGGATCTATACTTGGCTAGTAATTTTCATCCTATTTAATGTTATAACTTAACAGACTTTACTTTGACTTTTGGACGCTGTCTTGGCTCCTCCACTTCACCCCATACGATATGTGATAGAATCTCTTTTAATTAAAATGAATTAAAATTGTTTCCTGAGAATTTCATGAATTCTCACTTAAGGTCATTAAGAATCCATTTAATTTCTTCAAATCTTGGAATGCTGATGTCGAATTTGTATTTATCCATAATGGTACCAGTGTCTGAAAACTTACACTGGTGCACAAGATACATTAGCAACCCTTCCCGATAGTTGGTTAGAAACACCTGATTAGCAGGAAGTCAGGGTTGCATACTGGATTTGTACACTCCTCACTCTGTCAAGCCCACTTGCTGCTTCTCTGTGCCACCCTTCCCAGCTAACTCCTTTCAGGCTTTCTAACTCCCTTGCAAGGAAGGATGTGTTGTTCAAGGTTTTAGGTCTGAGGATCACTTAGTCCTAACATCCTGGTGGATCACCTACGTTAACCAATCCCTTCAAGCTCCTCATTTATTTTTCCCCCTTCCTTTTTAGAACCAGTGCCTAATCAAGTACAGTTGACTCTTGAACAATGTGGGGGTCAGGGGCACTGACTCCCACCCACCAGTTGGCAAAAACTTTTGACTCCCCCAAAACTTAACTACTAATAGCCTACTGTTGACCTTCAGAAGCATTTTCAATAACATTAACAGTCCATTAACACATATTTTAAATGTTATATGTATTATATACTATATTCTTAGGATAAAGTAAGGTAGAGCAAAGCAAATGTTGTTAAGAAAAAAATAAGGAACAGAAAATACATTTACAGAGCCATAGTGTATTGATCAAAAAAAAAAAAAATCCACGTATAAATGGACCCACACGGCTCAAACTTGTGTTGTTCAAGAGTTAACTGTAATCATTCATTATGGTAGGTATGCAGATTTCTTGAAAGTGTGTGTGTTTTGAGTGTAGGTGAACATTTATGGAGAAACTGTTTTTAAAATCAGGCAAACTTGGAGGACATGAGAGAAAACACCTGTGCTAACTGAAGTGAGAAACCTTGAAACTGAGCAAGTCATCTGCCTACAGCAAAAGATAGATTTTTTCCCCAAAGCTATGATTTTTATGAAAAGCAGACCTTTTAGAAAATGACAGGCGATATAGGTATTTTTCAGCTGTCTCCCCATTTCCATGTAGGCCTGATCTTTTCAGTGTGTTAGGCCTGGACATGTGGGCTTATATTTTTTTCATGAGTAAATTAATAGCTTTTTAAACACGTTAGGTTGATTCCCTTCAAAGATTGTTTACTCTAACTTAGCCCATTTATATGTGGTAAGTCATTATTTCACTGCATTCTTTTAGTGTTTTGAGAGTTTTTTGTTGTTTTTAATGAAAGCACAAAAGGCTTGAGCCTCTTCAGAAAAGGGGAAGACACCTTTCCTTGGGATGTATATGGTGGCGTGAGTTTAAATGTTAACTTTTCTATCAGTGTCAAAGTTGGAGAACATTTCTGGGCACCATTATAGGGTGGCACCCCATCTGTGATCCACTCTACCCCATGAGGATTGAAGTGTAGTTAATGAGAATCAAACTAATGAAAAACAGGATTTTGGTGTTGCTGGAATATGTAGAAAAATGTGGAGTCTAAAAAAAATATTTCTCCCGCCAAGACAGCATTGAAGAGACTCGTTATTTTCCATCTGCCCATTTCTTACTCTCAGGGTGAAGTGAAAGCAAAGTTTTAAAACTTTTTTCTTCACTGCAAAATAAATAGACTTCAGAAAATCCCTATCTAGAGAATAAAGCAATTAAGAACTATCTGGCTGTGAGGCTCCAGCCCCAGCTTAAAGCAACAGTGTCATTGCTTTGCATCAAGATGTGCGTGAGAATCGGCCTGCTCTGATCAGCCAGCGTGCTGAGGGACTTGACATTTTAATAAATAAATAAATATTCAAGCCGTCATAAAATATCCTTTGTAATTATAAACATGGGAAACTTCATGAGATGCAAGTGGGTGTTAAGTGGCTCGGCAACACAAGGTCTGAGCAGTTGGTGTGCTTTGAAATTGGGAGACCTCAGGAAAATTAAATCTACTGAAAGACCATCACCATTTGTTTCGAAGGCTTGACGTTTCTTGAAATTTTTTTCAGCTCTCTAGTTTGTAAATACAGGGAGGTTTGAATTCATTTTATGCAAGCAGCATGTGTAGGCTACTGTCTAATATCGCAACTTAAACAATTTTTTGAGCCAAAACTACTCTTTAGAAAGTTTAACTTCTATTTTAAAAAGATATGTAGAAGTTATTAATGTCTGTGTTGGTGTGGTACCCGGGAAATTATTAATTGCTAGTTTATTTAAATTCATTAGATATTTACTCAGTGGCTCTAGGAGCCTAGTCCCGAGCTATGTACTTTTAGATAAATTCACATTACATATGTTGCCCTACCTGTGCTTCCTGGGAAACAATATTATGGACATAGTTTGATATGAAAACACTTTTTTTCAAAGCACTAGATAGGGACGCCTTGGTGGCTCAGTCAGTTAAGTGTCTGCCTTTGGCACAGGTCCTGGGGCCTGGGATCGAGTCCTGCATCATCATGCTCCTTGCTCACTGGGGAGCCTGCTTCTCCCTCTGCCTGCCGCTCCCCCTGCTTGTGCGCACGCACTCTCTTTCTCTGTCAAATAAATAAATAACATCTTTAAAAATACATTTAAAAAACTGAAAAAAAAAGCACTAGAGAGCCTATATTAAAGTCCCGAATTGATTTTGATAAGTTCTCAAATGTGATACAGACAAAGCAATAGAGATCACAGTTGAGAGGTTTATGTTACAAGAAAATATTTAGGTAGGCAGTAAAGATGATTTAAAAATACTTATAGGCCCAGAAAAAATTGGTAGAACTTTGGTAGCTATAGATAGCTGGAGCAGAAATACATGATTCATAGCAGAGAAGAACTACCAGTGAATTTATAAATTATATCCCTGATTACCCTTTGCAAAGCATGTATGGATCATGTGTTTGTCACTAGTGAGGTTAATGAATCAGTTAGTATCTCTCAATGATTTGTAAATAGTAGACTATTCCTTTCTGGGTATGTATGTGGTTGGCTTGTTCACTAAGCAGCTGTTTTTCTCACCCAGGGCTGTTAACACACGTAGGTGACATTACATGCTATGTCATGATGCTGGTTTACTCTATACTTTTGACAAGATCAGCTATCTAATTTGTGAGGTCCAGTGCAAAATGAAAAGTGGGGTCTTTCTGTTCAAAAATTATCATTAAGAATTTCAGGATAGTGAGAGCAGAGCACTAAACTAAACCTGAGCCCTTCTTAGTAAGGGGCCTTGTACACCTGTGTGAGTCCCACACCCGTGAAGCCAGACCTGCCAATGGAGACAGCCAGATGAGTGTGGATGAACTGTGTTTAGGGCAGAACTTTCCAGTCTGGGCACAGTCCACCAATGTGCTGATCATGGATGAGCCACCAGTTAATGGCCATGAATCCTGACATAGATATATAAAGTTACAACATGTGTATAATGACTTTGTAAGATATTTAACATTATATTCACACAGACATGTATATAAATAAATATATAAAGTAGAGTTCTGAAAACTTCTGGTATGATAGCCTTGGCAAATTAAATAGAATAAGATCAATTGTCACTATCTATAAATCATATTATCCATCATGTTACGCATCAGTTCAACAACTATTCTCTCTGCCCCCACTCTGTGCCAGACAATCTTCATGGCGTAAGGATACAACAGAGAACAAAGTAAACATAATTGCTGCTCTCAGAGAGCTTTTATACTATTGGATTTCTGAAATTTTGACTAATTTGCTCAGGCTTTACTTTGTATTTTTGCTTTCATGTTGAAACCCCTGTTTTCTGGCTTTATTAAGACCAGAAGCTATTCTTGTCACTATTTAGAACTGAGGAGAACCAGGACTCCCTGGAAAAGAATGCACGGAAAGTCTGCCCTTGAGAGGTTTCCAAGCTGAGGACACTCCTAGGAGCACTTCCCATGAGGCCAAAAGGCTCATTTACTTACAGGGATTCATGGGAAAGAAGACAGCCCCCTTATCTTTGGTCAGAGGACACTTACCATAATCCTGAGTGACAAAGGATTGCCCTGAAAGTCAACAGCATCCATCTTACAGAAATCAACAATCCTTGCTTTTCAGCCTTTCAAAGAATTTACTGGTCTGGTTCAGCCTTTCTGTGCCACATTCCATTCCAGAACCCCAGCTAAAATGTTCTCAAGGGCCGACCAGAGATTCCTCCTCCTTTCTCTGTCTTGGTACAACTTGACCGCTGCTTGACATCAAGGTCAACTGGAGATTGGGAACAGTTATGTAACTTCATTGTAAATTGAATTAGTGCTGTACACGAGCCCAGACCAAGTAACCAGGGCAGCTCCAGGCGAGAGCAGCAGCGTGTCCCCGGGAGACGGCATGGAGGAACTGCTTGCTGGTGAAAGGCAATAACGTAGCACAGGAAAAAAATAACTCAACCCACCTTTCCCCAGCCCCTTCAAAGCCTGGGCAAGCCGCTGCCCTGTCACATGGGGAGGAAGACAGAGGCAGTAAGAGGGAGATGGTGTTGGTGTGGCAGGCAGGCATTGAGGAGACTGTATCATGTGAGTATACACATACATAGAATGAGAAAAAGAAATTATTTTTAATATCAGAGAAGACACCACCCAGAGAGGAGAAATGAGGCTTACTCNCATGGGGAGGAAGACAGAGGCAGTAAGAGGGAGATGGTGTTGGTGTGGCAGGCAGGCATTGAGGAGACTGTATCATGTGAGTATACACATACATAGAATGAGAAAAAGAAATTATTTTTAATATCAGAAAAGACACCACCCAGAGAGGAGAAATGAGGCTTACTCATGTGGAGGAAAAAAGCCCCTGGCAATCTTCTGTGCATTGGAGAATGGGCAAGAGAGCATACGCAGGGNCAGTACATCCCCAGATTCCGATGTAAAGTTTGATGCTTCATTAGTTGCGTGTAACACCCAGTGCACCATGCAGTACGTGCCCTCCCTACTACCCATCACCAGGCTATCCCCTTCCCCCACCCCCTGGCAATCTTCTGTGCATTGGAGAATGGGCAAGAGAGCATACGCAGGACTATCCTCCTTCTACCAGTGACCGGTCGTTCTGGGGAGAATATGTGTATACGGGTCTTAAAGGCTGGGGCTGAAACATCTTTTAATGCCTTTGATGTCCTGGGTCATTCTCCCCCAAAGTAAGATGTAGTGCTGGACAGAGGAAAAAATAGTACATGGGTTTTCTTTACAGGCAAAATGAATACAGAGGTAACTTTAAAAAAAAAAAAGATTATTTATTTATTTATTTTGGAGAGGGGGAGGGGCAGTGAGAGAAGGAGAGAGTCTCCAAGCAGACTCCCCGCTGAGCATGGATCCTGATGCTGGGCTCCATCCCAGAATTCTGAGATCATGACCTGAGCCGAAATGAAGAGTCGGACGCTTAACCGACTGAGCCACCCAGGCACACCTACAGAGGTAAATTTTGAAAAAGGAAAAAAAAAAAAAAAGAAGAGATACCACAATTAGACACATCAACCTGATTTACTACAATTATATCAATGATCTATCATGACCTTGGTATATGCAAACATGGCCATCTTTAGAAGAAAGTGAAGAGAGACATAATAATGTAAAGCCAAAGCTTGGCCCAAGTCGTCCACTGACGGAACCTGACCACAGCTCCATCTGTACTAGGTGCTTGATGTGTGGCCAGGTTCTTAAACCACTTCTCAGCTCCAGTTTCCCCATCTGTAAAAGGGAATCCTGACAGTACTGACCTCAAAGGGCTTTTGTGAAATTCGATAAAGTCTAATGAGTTAGCATTTGAAAATTAGCAGCATGAAGACTCGCAAATACTAACAATACTAGCTAATAGTTACTGGATGTACTAAGTGGTTTACATGCATTAACCCATTTATTTTTCATAATAATCCCGTGAAAGACAGAGAAGTTTAGTAAATTTCCCCAGGTTGCGTATTTAGTAAGTGGCCAAGCCAGGAGATGAAGGCAGCCAGTGGCTTTAGCATTCTTATTCTAACATAGGATTGTGGTTATGAAGGGATGAGGGCACATGAAGGGGCAGAAGGGGCAAGGCAGGAATAAAATAAGACAAGCTCCCAAGATAAGTTTACTTCCCATAACTCTATGAGTCATAAGTGTGAAGAATCAATTAAAATGACCCTGAAATGGGTGAACATTAATTATATGGGCCAGTCTCCTTTACTGGCTATTCCGTGGCTCCATTACAGGTTCAAGACTCTCACGGGTCCATCTTGAGCTCCTTCTGTTCTCTGCCTGTATGCTTTGCCTGAGTGAGCCTTAAATCCATCATATTTCTACCTTCAAAATATTTCCATCAGGGGCGCCTGGGTGGCACAGCGGTTAAGCGTCTGCCTTCGGCTCAGGGTGTGATCCCGGCATTATGGGATCGAGCCCCACATCAGGCTCCTCCGCTACGAGCCTCCTTCTTCCTCTCCCACTCCCCCTGCTTGTGTTCCCTCTCTCGCTGGCTGTCTCTATCTCTGTCAAATAAATAAATAAAATCTTAAAAAAAAAATTTCCATCTGCCTGCTAGCTATCTTGCCGTTCACCTTCTCTCCTAGGACGTACCCTTCCCTTGTGCTCATACCTCTAACAAAGGCCTGGATATCTTTGTGACCACCCAACGGAGCCTAAGTGAGTTTCCCCCCAGCGATGGAGGAACACCACCATTTTTGCCAATCTTCGGCAGCCCTGAAAANTTGTGTTCCCTCTCTCGCTGGCTGTCTCTATCTCTGTCAAATAAATAAATAAAATCTTAAAAAAAAAAATTTCCATCTGCCTGCTAGCTATCTTGCCGTTCACCTTCTCTCCTAGGATGTACCCTTCCCTCGTGCTCATACCTCTAACAAAGGCCTGGATATCTTTGTGACCACCCAACGGAGCCTAAGTGAGTTTCCCACCAGCGATGGAGGAACACCACCATTTTTGCCAATCTTCGGCAGCCCTGAAATGTTTTTTGTCATGTGGCAGGTGGGAGATGGTGTTTCACTTCTTTAATCAGCATCTTCCTGACTACTAACAGGGTCAGAACCTGTCAGTCAGTTACGTACATTTCCTTCTGTGTGGAACCACTGTCCTTCAGATCTATTCAGTCTTCAGGTCTTTTCTTAGTTTTAAAAACTTTTTTGGTATATTAGGGAAATGAAGATACTATTTCACAAATACTTCTGTATATTGGGGATCTTAAGATAATTGTGTAACAAATACATTTTCCAGTATTTTAAATTTTGTTTATATCTTTTCCTACAACCTATTTTTAAAATTTTATGTATCCAGATAAGTGCTTCTCCTAAGGAATCAGCATTTTTACCTCTTCCAAAGTTGTCTCCAACTCATGACTGTACAAGCATAATCTCCCAAATTTTCTGGTTGCATTTTTATTGTTTTATTTTCATTTATTTATTTATTACTTATTTATTTTTAAGTAGGCTCCATACCCAGTGTGGGGCTTGAACTCATGATCCTGAGATCAAGACCTGAGCAGAGATCAAGAGTCAGATGCTTAACTGACTGAGCCATCCAGGTGCCCCTTTATTATCTTATTTTTTAAAATTTAGATACATGATCTATGTGATTTTTATATGTGGTATATAGTAGTTATCCCATTTTTTTCCCTTCTAGATATTTCAGCAGTATTCATTAAGTAACTGTTACTTTTGCCATAAAATAAAATGTAATCTTTGTCCTATGTTAAGTTTCCGTGAGCACTTGGATCTATTTTCTCTTCCCTATTCAGTTCCATTCTTAAACACCTTTTTGGGTACTATTATCATAGCTGTATGTGTATAACAATATTAAATTTTAATATCTGGCAGGGCCGGTACCCCAGAGGTATTTAATTGCCTGTGTCTATTTTCCACCAGAACCAATGTCCTGTAGACATACCCTCTGAATATGTGCCAAAGTGGCAGCGTTCCCTGTGTGAGCATGAACAGACGATGTTGGGGTTTTTTTTTTTTTTTGCCTTATCCCTGGAATGGGATGAAATGACCAAACAATAGAGTAATTTAGGAGGCCCTATTGCCTGAACTCTGGAGTCAGATTGCCTGGTTTGCTTCCCCACACCCGCACCCCTTAGCTCTGTGCCTTGGACAAGACACTGCTCCTATCTAACCTCAATGGCCCTGACTACAGGAAGGGAAAGCTCAAAGTACTCAACTACCTAAGCTTGTGGCTAAGATTAGATGAGTTCGTACAGGTCAGAGCCCTTAGCACAGTACCTGGCAAATAGTAAGTGCGCCACCAGTGTTAAGTGTTATTGTTGATTATTCTGCCGCTCACAACGCCAGGCCCAGGGATACAGCAGGGAAGCAGGCAAGGCCGCTGCTCTCGTGGCTCTTCCACAGACCAAGTAGATCAACAAGAGGAGCACAGACTGAGAAAGTGCTATGGAGAAAACACACGGCAAGGGTAATAGCAACCGAGAAAACGCCTCTCTGGGGAGGTGACGCCAAAGCTGCAGTTCTACAAAGGAGCGATCAACAGGACAGGAATACCCGGAGCAGGAAAAGTAGGAGCAAAGTCCTTGAAGCCAAAAGGAGCTCACTGTGTGTTCAAGAAGCAAACTGAGAGCTGGAGTGGCTTGAGAATAGTAACAGGAGCCTTGGCTAGGCTGGAGCCAGGCTTGCGTAGTTCTGGTGAGTAGAGGAAGGCAGCACCCATCTCCCACAACTCTGTTTTAATCCATTGGTTTACACGGAGCCTGAGAAGCATCCTGGAATTGAAGCCTGTTCACCATTGGGATTCTGGCATCAGGTGTGTTAAATAGATGGAGGTGGCCCCAATAAGGAGAGAAAATTTTATTTATTTATGTTCTTAATTTTTTTGGAAGATTTTATTTATTTGAGAGAGAGAGTGAGAGAGAGAGAGCCTGGGTAAGGGGGAGGGATAGAGGGAGAGGGAGAAGCAGACTCCCCGCTGAGCAGGGAACCAGATGCAGACTCCATCCCAGAACCTGAGCTGAAGGTAGACACTTAACCAACTGAGCCACCCAGGTGCCTGGGAAGAAAATTTTAAAAAGTGAACCCAAACCAGAAACAAACCTGAACACTGCAGGAGAGGGACAGTTCCAGTTTAATCATAAAGGACACCATTAATCATCTTGACCCAGACACCCTTGTGTTGTGTTTTCTCCCCTGAAAGAAAGGTGGGTGTGCCCACTGAAGTCTTGGAGCATTAAATACCATGGCATGTTGGGATTCAAACATCCCTCCTGGAAACCCTGCCCCAGCACCAAGCTAAGCTTAAAACTGAAGTGTCTCCATCACACATTGCCAGAGCAGTGGCAAGGTCCCTAGCCCTGGGACAGAGCCACCATCTTCCAGTTTTACCACATTGGGCACCAATGATTTGCAGCTCTGTGGAAGCATCTGTCACCATAAGAAGACAGTTTTAAGACNTCCTGGAAACCCTGCCCCAGCACCAAGCTAAGCTTAAAACTGAAGTGTCTCCATCACACATTGCCAGAGCAGTGGCAAGGTCCCTAGCCCTGGGACAGAGCCACCATCTTCCAGTTTTACCACATTGGGCACCAATGATTTGCAGCTCTGTGGAAACATCTGTCACCATAAGAAGACAGTTTTAAGACTAAAGTTTTAATTTCAGAGACTCCAGCACACTGGTTTGGCTGGTCAGCATTTGGAAGAAATGGTGAAGTCTGATTTAGGCCCACATGAGCGTATCCCCATGGATTCCTAGAAGCGTTTAGAGAGGGTTCTGTTAGACTGGTCTTCTCAGTTAAGCAGGTGGGAGTTTGGAACCACCATACACATTCCAGACAACTTGAATTTATCTGTATTTCATAATTGAACTGAGAATCATTGTGGACAGATAAGAACTATCAGGCCATCTCATTTTCCTTTGAAAACAAGGGATTTTTTTCAATCTCACCTTCAGTTTCTCTCCCTATTGGTCTTCCTAGAAAGTGATCATGAGAAAAAAGAGAAGCTGAAATTTTAAAAATAGACCGGATGCATAGTCAGTGTTTTATCTGAGTTACATAGGGATGGCCTACCAGTTACCCTACTGAATGTGTACTATTTTGCTTCTGATAGAGACCCTCCCAACCCTCCACCCAACTCCCGTACTTGGTTTGTGATACCAAATCTAAGATGACTTCAACATAGTGGCATGACGTGGAGACATATGTTATTGCTAAAATTGCTTCTTGGGTACCATTTACCAATTCATCTTGACTCCCAGACCTCAACAGGTTTGCTTTCCCTCATAGACAAGCACACATACCAGTGATTATAAGATTAGATTATTTGATTTTTGAGAGCCAAGGACTGCTTAGTTCGTCTTGGCCAAGTAACGTTTGCTGAATAAGTGGACTTATTTCACACTCTCCATTGTTTACAAATCTTTTTCATTATCTTTTTTGACCTTCTCAAATATCAGGTAAGAATGGAAGACAAACAAGTATTATTTTTATGTAACAGATGAGTAAAACTCACCCTAGGAAGGTTAAGGGACACGCTCAAAATCTTGCTATGAGGAAAACACAGAAGCAGAACTTGGATCCACATTTTCTGCTGCAAAATGTTCTGTCTTTTCCATAGAGTTCAGACATTTGTCATCTGCCCAATGACAGTGACCACCATCATCTGCTGAAACAGCCTGAGCTTCTCCTTGTACCTTTCACAGATATTTATATTTTATTCTCAACTTCTCAGCTTCCTGCTCCTTTCCAGACACAAATGTGGTGCTGCCCACAAGACATGACATAAGCAGAAGAGCTCAGAGCTGGAAATAGGGAGATCTGGGCTTTTCTATGGGGCCTTCACAAATGCTGAAAATAAAGTACAGCATGTGTTATTTCTCCTACAGGAGCTTACAATCTAATCTTCTCATTGTTTGAAGACCTAATGAAGCAAACTCACTCTCGAGTTGCCTGAAAGGCTGGCCAGTCAGTGATGGGCTCTCCAGAGGTAGATAGCGGTCCACGGGAGCAACACCACCCTCAGAGTGTGCTTTCTCATCTGTGGATGCATCGGGGCCTAAACTGAGCCAACTGTTTCATACATTTCCTTACTGCCTTCCATTCTGCCCCTGGTTTGGTCTTTTTCCCAGTCTGTAGACCCTGCATGTAGATCCAGAGAGACAGCCATCTGTAAATTCCTGGATCCCCCTTCAGTGCCCTGTGTGGACCCTATAGATTTCAACGCTGAAAGAAAGTAGGAAAAGCCATGGAGACATGTTGAACACTGCACTACCACCTGAGGCCTTTCTTTTTTTAAAATTTTCAACGGGGATCAAATGTACATTGAGAGCTTCACCAGACAACAGCTTTTCTCTTTCTCTGTAGATTCCTGCCAATACCTCAAGCAATGAGAAGGCAGGTCATTGCCAGGTTTGTGTGGTAGATCCGGGGGGAAGTGGGAAAGGGGAAGAAAGGCCAAGTCTTATAAGGTGTGATTTAATTTTAAAAATGCTTATGTTGCTCTTTATAAGAATATCCATTTAACTGGATTCCTTTCTTGCTGACAAAAGAGGCAATTGTTGTATATAATATAAATCTGATTAAAACTCTTGTTCTGTTCCTTTCAAGGTAAAGGATGCAGACCCCAGGACCAGAACACATTTAGATTCCTAGTGTGTGCAAATGATTGTTTATGGGATGTCTGGTGCCAAGACCCACAGAAGGCTCTTGTACTGCCCTGTGAAAGGAGAGGGAATGGAAAGCTTTTCCTTAGGCATAAAAAGTTTATTTTATTTCTCATTCTCTTTCACAGTGGTAGCTATTACTTTGTAATTTTCTTGGCATTTTGTTGGCAGTCCAGAATGACAGAAATAATATCCCTTGCTTACAGTGTGAAGTTCGGATTCATTTTGTTCAGCTCAAGTCCCCATGTAGAAGAAAGGCAGCAGCTGCTAGACCTTATGCATAGGTCTCAACTGGAGCAAGTTCCTTTAAGCAAAGTTCTTAATCAGAAGGCAGAGCAAGTTCAGACCCTTTCCTTTCCTCTCTCCCAGCAGGATTTTTAGAACACAGCCAGTAGCAAGAAATGAATACAGTTTTAGTAATGATCATTGACATCTCTTCTCTTCAGCATCCAACCGAGTAAACAACGTCTTTCAGGCCAGTCAAGTACCATTTCCTATAATCCTATCCACATGGTGTTATCTGGGCGGCAGGAGATTGTGAGTCATAAACACAGGGCAAAGTATCAGGACAGAGATAACCAAGTGTTTGAGAATGGGTGCAGGCTCCCAGGATGTGGGGCAGGTGTGAGGAGCTACCAGGAGCCAGGGACCATTAAGTCAATGGTTTAGTCAAAGAAAGAAGTCAGAAATCCAGGCAGGCCCACAGAGTGTATGTGGACACGAGTGGTCAAGAGAGGTGGTGTGCTTCAAACCAGGAGGCACAAATGCTAACAGAGAAGGTGCCAAATGTCTGAGTAGATGGTCACCAGTCAGGGGACCCATGGTGGATAGAAGAACACAACAAAGCCAGTGTGAGAGCGGCGTGGCTTCTATATGAGACGCCACCTCTCTGCAGCCAAAGGACTTTGATATGCAGCTTCTGTTAAGCAAAGGCTTGCCTAGAGCGGTCAGATGCTGACAAGCACACTGGGTCACTGATGGCCTTGGCTGGGAAAACACCTCCCTGAAAATATAAAGTGTGAATTCATGCCCTCTTCACTTAAAGCAGTTAATGAGTAACAAAGTTATGGAGAAGCTTAAACTCTCAGTAACATGACTGGTTTTAGAAGCAGCCATATTTACAGGTAAGTAAACCAAGACCCAGGTAAATGCACAGATTTTCTCAAGGGGGTAGAACCAGGAACAGAATATAAGGCTTCACACCCACTGCTTATCCTATTTGGCACAATTTAAGACTTGAGCCAGCTAGGTTAATCCTGTTAACCCAGAACCCTTTGGGATCTGTGTCTAAAGGGGCACCACATTCATCTGTGGTCCAGTGTTGGGTTTATCTGGGAAGGGCTTCTTATGCCCTTGGTGGGAAGTCAGAGTGGGAGATGCCAGTCATCACCAATGCCCTCATTCCTACAGGCCTAAGCACCCGGTAAGGCACTCACAGACCTAGTATGAAGCCTGGCCACCGGAAGCCTGAGAGTCATGCTCTAGACGGCTTGAGCTCCAGATGTCATGTGTGCGCCAGTATTAGAGAAAGTGGTGGAAAGTGTCCTGGACACAGCCTGTGCTATCTGGACTACCGATAGGAATAACAGATAGAGTCCCTTAATTGGGCACAGTGACTATGATTTTGCAAGATAGGCATTTATAAGCAGCGGAAGAGAGTTAGAGGTAGTTTGTGGGTGATATTGAGTGATAAAATAATACTGATGATGATGATCTGATGATGGTTATAAGGGTGGTTGTTTTTATTAACTTAAAGTCAATTAATTAGCATATAGTGTATTAATAGTTTCAGAGGTAGAGTTTAGTGGTCCATCAGTTGTGTACAACACCCTGTGCTCATTCCATCAAGTGCCCTCCTTAACGCCCATCACCCAATTACCCTATCCCTTGACCCCCCTTCCCTCCAACAACCCTCAGGTTGTTTCCTGGAGTTACGAGTCTCCTATGATTTGTCTCCCTCTCTCATTTCCTCTCTTTTTATTTTCGAGGGTGGTAGTTTTAATTAGGGGAAGGAGGAGGAAGATGAAGAGGAAGAGGAGACACGCAGAATCTAACTTAGGTGTGAGAGGCTAAACAAGCTGGAATTCATCTTTGCGATAGGAAGGGACCGCTCCCTGGGGGCAGGGACCAGGTCTTTTTCCTGACTTCATGCCCAGCGTCTTGCCCTGTGCCTGGCCCTGCGTAGATGTGCTGTTCACATTACAGAGTAGAATGAACTGGTGCCCGTGACCCACGACCATGCCAAGGAGGGTGTGCGATCATCGCGAATTGCGTCTCGCTAGGCGGCAGAGTCTGTAGCATGGACTTGAGATAAACTGTGGTTTGGCCCTGGTCCATCCTTACCTCGCTCATTTTTTTGAGGCAAGCGGTTTTTGCCTCATTGATTTTCACTGCTCATCGGGTTCCATTAGCCTATTCATTAGTGATGGCTTCATTCCCTTCCCACATACTCTGTCTCCTGAATGACATTTCTTTGTGTCATTAGCACGGACCATGATTGCGGGGTATCAACGGAATGTGGCGTTTCCAGCAGGGCCTGCTGGCTGGCAAGTACCACTCAGGTCTGGCACACTGGTACGCGCAGGGAGGAAACAGCAATTTTAATTACAAAGAACGAAGAGCACTGGTTGTCACACTGACATTATAGTTCTCATCTTTCTCTCACTTTCATTCTCTCTCACGCACACTTTTATGCTGGAATGCCCTTCTGCATCACGTTACAAAAAACCCAAACCTGTTCTTTCTCCTGAATTCATTTTCCTGCTGGAACCCCTCTCCTCCCGTCAGCCAAACGTAAGGCCCAGGATCACCTGTGACCCCTTGCTTTGCGCTTTCCCACATCTGACCAGGCACCCAGGAGCAAGCCAGGCTCTGGGGAGAAACGGCGCAGGAACCCTCCCTTTCTGTCCTTGGCCACTGCCACCACTTCAGCGCAGCTCCTGTGACCTTTCACCTGCACCTCACCCCTGCCACTTTTTTGGGCTTCAGACCTTTCCATCTTTCCAACTCCTCTCTGGGGACAATGAGGGTTCAGAGTGGGAAGGTTATGGGGGAATACAGACTCCAGTCATAATAGCAAACATTTATCAAGCACTTTCTATGTGCCGGGCACCAATATTGATGTGACCTCAGTTATCATAAATACCCAAAGGTGGGTGCTGTAATTATCTCCATGTTACAGGTAAGAGAGCTGATGCTAAGAAATTTTAGGTGATGTATACAGCTCACATACTAGGAAGCAGCAGAACTGGGACCCAGCTCATCTGTCTCTGAAATTCTTGTGGTTTTTATTACAACCCTCTATCTACCTTTCTAGTTGCTGGAGAGCAGAGCTTCAGAATCACCTGGAGGGCTCATGAGAACTGCNAAAAAATAGTACATGGGTTTTCTTTACAGGCAAAATGAATACAGAGGTAATTTTAACTTTAAAAAAAAAAAAGATTATTTATTTATTTATTTTGGAGAGGGGGAGGGGCAGTGAGAGAAGGAGAGAGTCTCCAAGCAGACTCCCCGCTGAGCATGGATCCTGATGCTGGGCTCCATCCCAGAATTCTGAGATCATGACCTGAGCCGAAATGAAGAGTCGGACGCTTAACCGACACAGAGGTAACTTTTGAGAAAGGAAAAAAAAAAAAAGAAGAGATACCACAAGAGGTAAATTTTGAAAAAGGAAAAAAAAAAAAAAAGAAGAGATACCACAATTAGACACATCAACCTGATTTACTACAATTATATCAATGATCTATCATGACCTTGGTATATGCAAACATGGCCATCTTTAGAAGAAAGTGAAGAGAGACATAATAATGTAAAGCCAAAGCTTGGCCCAAGTCGTCCACTGACGGAACCTGACCACAGCTCCATCTGTACTAGGTGCTTGATGTGTGGCCAGGTTCTTAAACCACTTCTCAGCTCCAGTTTCCCCATCTGTAAAAGGGAATCCTGACAATACTGACCTCAAAGGGCTTTTGTGAAATTCGATAAAGTCTAATGAGTTAGCATTTGAAAATTAGCAGCATGAAGACTCGCAAATACTAACAATACTAGCTAATAGTTACTGGATGTACTAAGTGGTTTACATGCATTAACCCATTTATCTTTCATAATAATCCCGTGAAAGACAGAGAAGTTTAGTAAATTTCCCCAGGTTGCGTATTTAGTAAGTGGCCAAGCCAGGAGATGAAGGCAGCCAGTGGCTTTAGCATTCTTGTTCTAACATAGGATTGTGGTTATGAAGGGATGGGCACATGAAGGGGCAGAAGGGGCAAGGCAGGAATAAAATAAGACAAGCTCCCAAGATAAGTTTACTTCCCATAACTCTATGAGTCATAAGTGTGAAGAATCAATTAAAATGACCCTGAAATGGGTGAACATTAATTATATGGGCCAGTCTCCTTTACTGGCTATTCCGTGGCTCCATTACAGGTTCAAGACTCTCACGGGTCCATCTTGAGCTCCTTCTGTTCTCTGCCTGTATGCTTTGCCTGAGTGAGCCTTAAATCCATCATATTTCTACCTTCAAAATATTTCCATCAGGGGCGCCTGGGTGGCACAGCGGTTAAGCGTCTGCCTTCGGCTCAGGGTGTGATCCCGGCATTATGGGATCGAGCCCCACATCAGGCTCCTCCGCTACGAGCCTCCTTCTTCCTCTCCCACTCCCCCTGCTTGTGTTCCCTCTCTCGCTGGCTGTCTCTATCTCTGTCAAATAAATAAATAAAATCTTAAAAAAAAAAATTTCCATCTGCCTGCTAGCTATCTTGCCGTTCACCTTCTCTCCTAGGATGTACCCTTCCCTCGTGCTCATACCTCTAACAAAGGCCTGGATATCTTTGTGACCACCCAACGGAGCCTAAGTGAGTTTCCCACCAGCGATGGAGGAACACCACCATTTTTGCCAATCTTCGGCAGCCCTGAAATGTTTTTTGTCATGTGGCAGGTGGGAGATGGTGTTTCACTTCTTTAATCAGCATCTTCCTGACTACTAACAGGGTCAGAACCTGTCAGTCAGTTACGTACATTTCCTTCTGTGTGGAACCACTGTCCTTCAGATCTATTCAGTCTTCAGGTCTTTTCTTAGTTTTAAAAACTTTTTTGGTATATTAGGGAAATGAAGATACTATTTCACAAATACTTCTGTATATTGGGGATCTTAAGATAATTGTGTAACAAATACATTTTCCAGTATTTTAAATTTTGTTTATATCTTTTCCTACAACCTATTTTTAAAATTTTATGTATCCAGATAAGTGCTTCTCCTAAGGAATCAGCATTTTTACCTCTTCCAAAGTTGTCTCCAAATCATGACTGTACAAGCATAATCTCCCAAATTTTCTGGTTGCATTTTTATTGTTTTATTTTCATTTATTTATTTATTACTTATTTATTTTTAAGTAGGCTCCATACCCAGTGTGGGGCTTGAACTCATGATCCTGAGATCAAGACCTGAGCAGAGATCAAGAGTCAGATGCTTAACTGACTGAGCCATCCAGGTGCCCCTTTATTATCTTATTTTTTAAAATTTAGATACATGATCTATGTGATTTTTATATGTGGTATATAGTAGTTATTCCATTTTTTCCCTTCTAGATATTTCAGCAGTATTCATTAAGTAACTGTTACTTTTGCCATAAAATAAAATGTAATCTTTGTCCTATGTTAAGTTTCCGTGAGCACTTGGATCTATTTTCTCTTCCCTATTCAGTTCCATTCTTAAACACCTTTTTGGGTACTATTATCGTAGCTGTATGTGTATAACAATATTAAATTTTAATATCTGGCAGGGCCGGTACCCCAGAGGTATTTAATTGCCTGTGTCTATTTTCCACCAGAACCAATGTCCTGTAGACATACCCTCTGAATATGTGCCAAAGTGGCAGCGTTCCCTGTGTGAGCATGAACAGACGATGTTGGGGTTTTTTTTTTTTTTTGCCTTATCCCTGGAATGGGATGAAATGACCAAACAATAGAGTAATTTAGGAGGCCCTATTGCCTGAACTCTGGAGTCAGATTGCCTGGTTTGCTTCCCCACACCCGCACCCCTTAGCTCTGTGCCTTGGACAAGACACTGCTCCTATCTAACCTCAATGGCCCTGACTACAGGAAGGGAAAGCTCAAAGTACTCAACTACCTAAGCTTGTGGCTAAGATTAGATGAGTTCGTACAGGTCAGAGCCCTTAGCACAGTACCTGGCAAATAGTAAGTGCGCCACCAGTGTTAAGTGTTATTGTTGATTATTCTGCCGCTCACAACGCCAGGCCCAGGGATACAGCAGGGAAGCAGGCAAGGCCGCTGCTCTTGTGGCTCTTCCACAAACCAAGTAGATCAACAAGAGGAGCACAGACTGAGAAAGTGCTATGGAGAAAACACACGGCAAGGGTAATAGCAACCGAGAAAACGCCTCTCTGGGGAGGTGACGCCAAAGCTGCAGTTCTACAAAGGAGCGATCAACAGGACAGGAATACCCGGAGCAGGAAAAGTAGGAGCAAAGTCCTTGAAGCCAAAAGGAGCTCACTGTGTGTTCAAGAAGCAAACTGAGAGCTGGAGTGGCTTGAGAATAGTAACAGGAGCCTTGGCTAGGCTGGAGCCAGGCTTGCGTAGTTCTGGTGAGTAGAGGAAGGCAGCACCCATCTCCCACAACTCTGTTTTAATCCATTGGTTTACACGGAGCCTGAGAAGCATCCTGGAATTGAAGCCTGTTCACCATTGGGATTCTGGCATCAGGTGTGTTAAATAGATGGAGGTGGCCCCAATAAGGAGAGAAAATTTTATTTATTTATGTTCTTAATTTTTTTGGAAGATTTTATTTATTTGAGAGAGAGAGTGAGAGAGAGAGAGCCTGGGTAAGGGGGAGGGATAGAGGGAGAGGGAGAAGCAGACTCCCCGCTGAGCAGGGAACCAGATGCAGACTCCATCCCAGAACCTGAGCTGAAGGTAGACACTTAACCAACTGAGCCACCCAGGTGCCTGGGAAGAAAATTTTAAAAAGTGAACCCAAACCAGAAACAAACCTGAACACTGCAGGAGAGGGACAGTTCCAGTTTAATCATAAAGGACACCATTAATCATCTTGACCCAGACACCCTTGTGTTGTGTTTTCTCCCCTGAAAGAAAGGTGGGTGTGCCCACTGAAGTCTTGGAGCATTAAATACCATGGCATGTTGGGATTCAAACATCCCTCCTGGAAACCCTGCCCCAGCACCAAGCTAAGCTTAAAACTGAAGTGTCTCCATCACACATTGCCAGAGCAGTGGCAAGGTCCCTAGCCCTGGGACAGAGCCACCATCTTCCAGTTTTACCACATTGGGCACCAATGATTTGCAGCTCTGTGGAAACATCTGTCACCATAAGAAGACAGTTTTAAGACTAAAGTTTTAATTTCAGAGACTCCAGCACACTGGTTTGGCTGGTCAGCATTTGGAAGAAATGGTGAAGTCTGATTTAGGCCCACATGAGCATATCCCCATGGATTCCTAGAAGCGTTTAGAGAGGGTTCTGTTAGACTGGTCTTCTCAGTTAAGCAGGTGGGAGTTTGGAACCACCATACACATTCCAGACAACTTGAATTTATCTGTATTTCATAGTTGAACTGAGAATCATTGTGGACAGATGAGAACTATCAGGCCATCTCATTTTCCTTTGAAAACAAGGGATTTTTTTCAATCTCACCTTCAGTTTCTCTCCCTATTGGTCTTCCTAGAAAGTGATCATGAGAAAAAAGAGAAGCTGAAATTTTAAAAATAGACCGGATGCATAGTCAGTGTTTTATCTGAGTTACATAGGGATGGCCTACCAGTTACCCTACTGAATGGGTACTATTTTGCTTCTGATAGAGACCCTCCCAACCCTCCACCCAACTCCCGTACTTGGTTTGTGATACCAAATCTAAGATGACTTCAACATAGTGGCATGACGTGGAGACATATGTTATTGCTAAAATTGCTTCTTGGGTACCATTTACCAATTCATCTTGACTCCCAGACCTCAACAGGTTTGCTTTCCCTCATAGACAAGCACACATACCAGTGATTATAAGATTAGATTATTTGATTTTTGAGAGCCAAGGACTGCTTAGTTCGTCTTGGCCAAGTAACGTTTGCTGAATAAGTGGACTTATTTCACACTCTCCATTGTTTACAAATCTTTTTCATTATCTTTTTTGACCTTCTCAAATATCAGGTAAGAATGGAAGACAAACAAGTATTATTTTTATGTAACAGATGAGTAAAACTCACCCTAGGAACGTTAAGGGACACGCTCAAAATCTTGCTATGAGGAAAACACAGAAGCAGAACTTGGATCCACATTTTCTGCTGCAAAATGTTCTGTCTTTTCCATAGAGTTCAGACATTTGTCATCTGCCCAATGACAGTGACCACCATCATCTGCTGAAACAGCCTGAGCTTCTCCTTGTACCTTTCACAGATATTTATATTTTATTCTCAACTTCTCAGCTTCCTGCTCCTTTCCAGACACAAATGTGGTGCTGCCCACAAGACATGACATAAGCAGAAGAGCTCAGAGCTGGAAATAGGGAGATCTGGGCTTTTCTATGGGGCCTTCACAAATGCTGAAAATAAAGTACAGCATGTGTTATTTCTCCTACAGGAGCTTACAATCTAATCTTCTCATTGTTTGAAGACCTAATGAAGCAAACTCACTCTCGAGTTGCCTGAAAGGCTGGCCAGTCAGTGATGGGCTCTCCAGAGGTAGATAGCGGTCCACGGGAGCAACACCACCCTCAGAGTGTGCTTTCTCATCTGTGGATGCATCGGGGCCTAAACTGAGCCAACTGTTTCATACATTTCCTTACTGCCTTCCATTCTGCCCCTGGTTTGGTCTTTTTCCCAGTCTGTAGACCCTGCATGTAGATCCAGAGAGACAGCCATCTGTAAATTCCTGGATCCCCCTTCAGTGCCCTGTGTGGACCCTATAGATTTCAACGCTGAAAGAAAGTAGGAAAAGCCATGGAGACATGTTGAACACTGCACTACCACCTGAGGCCTTTCTTTTTTTAAAATTTTCAACGGGGATCAAATGTACATTGAGAGCTTCACCAGACAACAGCTTTTCTCTTTCTCTGTAGATTCCTGCCAATACCTCAAGCAATGAGAAGGCAGGTCATTGCCAGGTTTGTGTGGTAGATCCGGGGGGAAGTGGGAAAGGGGAAGAAAGGCCAAGTCTTATAAGGTGTGATTTAATTTTAAAAATGCTTATGTTGCTCTTTATAAGAATATCCATTTAACTGGATTCCTTTCTTGCTGACAAAAGAGGCAATTGTTGTATATAATATAAATCTGATTAAAACTCTTGTTCTGTTCCTTTCAAGGTAAAGGATGCAGACCCCAGGACCAGAACACATTTAGATTCCTAGTGTGTGCAAATGATTGTTTATGGGATGTCTGGTGCCAAGACCCACAGAAGGCTCTTGTACTGCCCTGTGAAAGGAGAGGGAATGGAAAGCTTTTCCTTAGGCATAAAAAGTTTATTTTATTTCTCATTCTCTTTCACAGTGGTAGCTATTACTTTGTAATTTTCTTGGCATTTTGTTGGCAGTCCAGAATGACAGAAATAATATCCCTTGCTTACAGTGTGCAGTTCGCATTCATTTTGTTCAGCTCAAGTCCCCATGTAGAAGAAAGGCAGCAGCTGCTAGACCTTATGCATAGGTCTCAACTGGAGCAAGTTCCTTTAAGCAAAGTTCTTAATCAGAAGGCAGAGCAAGTTCAGACCCTTTCCTTTCCTCTCTCCCAGCAGGATTTTTAGAACACAGCCAGTAGCAAGAAATGAATACAGTTTTAGTAATGATCATTGACATCTCTTCTCTTCAGCATCCAACCGAGTAAACAACGTCTTTCAGGCCAGTCAAGTACCATTTCCTATAATCCTATCCACATGGTGTTATCTGGGCGGCAGGAGATTGTGAGTCATAAACACAGGGCAAAGTATCAGGACAGAGATAACCAAGTGTTTGAGAATGGGTGCAGGCTCCCAGGATGTGGGGCAGGTGTGAGGAGCTACCAGGAGCCAGGGACCATTAAGTCAATGGTTTAGTCAAAGAAAGAAGTCAGAAATCCAGGCAGGCCCACAGAGTGTATGTGGACACGAGTGGTCAAGAGAGGTGGTGTGCTTCAAACCAGGAGGCACAAATGCTAACAGAGAAGGTGCCAAATGTCTGAGTAGATGGTCACCAGTCAGGGGACCCATGGTGGATAGAAGAACACAACAAAGCCAGTGTGAGAGCGGCGTGGCTTCTATATGAGACGCCACCTCTCTGCAGCCAAAGGACTTTGATATGCAGCTTCTGTTAAGCAAAGGCTTGCCTAGAGCGGTCAGATGCTGACAAGCACACTGGGTCACTGATGGCCTTGGCTGGGAAAACACCTCCCTGAAAATATAAAGTGTGAATTCATGCCCTCTTCACTTAAAGCAGTTAATGAGTAACAAAGTTATGGAGAAGCTTAAACTCTCAGTAACATGACTGGTTTTAGAAGCAGCCATATTTACAGGTAAGTAAACCAAGACCCAGGTAAATGCACAGATTTTCTCAAGGGGGTAGAACCAGGAACAGAATATAAGGCTTCACACCCACTGCTTATCCTATTTGGCACAATTTAAGACTTGAGCCAGCTAGGTTAATCCTGTTAACCCAGAACCCTTTGGGATCTGTGTCTAAAGGGGCACCACATTCATCTGTGGTCCAGTGTTGGGTTTATCTGGGAAGGGCTTCTTATGCCCTTGGTGGGAAGTCAGAGTGGGAGATGCCAGTCATCACCAATGCTCTCATTCCTACAGGCCTAAGCACCCGGTAAGGCACTCACAGACCTAGTATGAAGCCTGGCCACCGGAAGCCTGAGAGTCATGCTCTAGACGGCTTGAGCTCCAGATGTCATGTGTGCGCCAGTATTAGAGAAAGTGGTGGAAAGTGTCCTGGACACAGCCTGTGCTATCTGGACTACCGATAGGAATAACAGATAAAGTCCCTTAATTGGGCACAGTGACTATGATTTTGCAAGATAGGCATTTATAAGCAGCGGAAGAGAGTTAGAGGTGGTTTGTGGGTGATATTGAGTGATAAAATAATACTGATGATGATGATCTGATGATGGTTATAAGGGTGGTTGTTTTTATTAACTTAAAGTCAATTAATTAGCATATAGTGTATTAATAGTTTCAGAGGTAGAGTTTAGTGGTCCATCAGTTGTGTACAACACCCTGTGCTCATTCCATCAAGTGCCCTCCTTAACGCCCATCACCCAATTACCCTATCCCTTGACCCCCCTTCCCTCCAACAACCCTCAGTTTGTTTCCTGGAGTTACGAGTCTCCTATGATTTGTCTCCCTCTCTCATTTCCTCTCTTTTTATTTTCGAGGGTGGTAGTTTTAATTAGGGGAAGGAGGAGGAAGATGAAGAGGAAGAGGAGACACGCAGAATCTAACTTAGGTGTGAGAGGCTAAACAAGCTGGAATTCATCTTTGCGATAGGAAGGGACCGCTCCCTGGGGGCAGGGACCAGGTCTTTTTCCTGACTTCATGCCCAGCGTCTTGCCCTGTGCCTGGCCCTGCGTAGATGTGCTGTTCACATTACAGAGTAGAATGAACTGGTGCCCGTGACCCACGACCATGCCAAGGAGGGTGTGCGATCATCGCGAATTGCGTCTCGCTAGGCGGCAGAGTCTGTAGCATGGACTTGAGATAAACTGTGGTTTGGCCCTGGTCCATCCTTACCTCGCTCATTTTTTTGAGGCAAGCGGTTTTTGCCTCATTGATTTTCACTGCTCATCGGGTTCCATTAGCCTATTCATTAGTGATGGCTTCATTCCCTTCCCACATACTCTGTCTCCTGAATGACATTTCTTTGTGTCATTAGCACGGACCATGATTGCGGGGTATCAACGGAATGTGGCGTTTCCAGCAGGGCCTGCTGGCTGGCAAGTACCACTCAGGTCTGGCACACTGGTACGCGCAGGGAGGAAACAGCAATTTTAATTACAAAGAACGAAGAGCACTGGTTGTCACACTGACATTATAGTTCTCATCTTTCTCTCACTTTCATTCTCTCTCACGCACACTTTTATGCTGGAATGCCCTTCTGCATCACGTTACAAAAAACCCAAACCTGTTCTTTCTCCTGAATTCATTTTCCTGCTGGAACCCCTCTCCTCCCGTCAGCCAAACGTAAGGCCCAGGATCACCTGTGACCCCTTGCTTTGCGCTTTCCCACATCTGACCAGGCACCCAGGAGCAAGCCAGGCTCTGGGGAGAAACGGCGCAGGAACCCTCCCTTTCTGTCCTTGGCCACTGCCACCACTTCAGCGCAGCTCCTGTGACCTTTCACCTGCACCTCACCCCTGCCACTTTTTTGGGCTTCAGACCTTTCCATCTTTCCAACTCCTCTCTGGGGACAATGAGGGTTCAGAGTGGGAAGGTTATGGGGGAATACAGACTCCAGTCATAATAGCAAACATTTATCAAGCACTTTCTATGTGCCGGGCACCAATATTGATGTGACCTCAGTTATCATAAATACCCAAAGGTGGGTGCTGTAATTATCTCCATGTTACAGGTAAGAGAGCTGATGCTAAGAAATTTTAGGTGATGTATACAGCTCACATACTAGGAAGCAGCAGAACTGGGACCCAGCTCATCTGTCTCTGAAATTCTTGTGGTTTTTATTACAACCCTCTATCTACCTTTCTAGTTGCTGGAGAGCAGAGCTTCAGAATCACCTGGAGGGCTCATGAGAACTGCCCCCCCCCACATCCCTTCTGATTCAGTACATCTGGGATGAGGCAAGAGTTTGAGAATTTGCATGTCTAACAAGTTCCCAGGTGATGCTGATCCAGGGCCCACCAGCAGCGAGCCAAGCTGAAGGTGGCATTTGTTTGAGCCCTCGCTCCGGAGGCCCACCATGCATGGTTCGAAATTCACATGTTCCGACCGGTTTCAAGTGCTGGATCTGCCCCTGACTCACCAGCTCTGGGTCTGTGGGCCACACGATGTAACCTCAGTGAGCCTCACTTGCCTTTTCTGTAAAACGGGAATATTGGTGGACTGGAAATCGTGTATAAAGCTCTGAGCTCTGTCACTGGTGTGGACTAGAATTCAGTAAATCAACGGCTGTTTACAGGTATCTGCAATGACCCCTCTTAGTTTATTTTTGCCTTTTCATTTTCTCTCTCTNGGGTAGAACCAGGAACAGAATATAAGGCTTCACACCCACTGCTTATCCTATTTGGCACAATTTAAGACTTGAGCCAGCTAGGTTAATCCTGTTAACCCAGAACCCTTTGGGATCTGTGTCTAAAGGGGCACCACATTCATCTGTGGTCCAGTGTTGGGTTTATCTGGGAAGGGCTTCTTATGCCCTTGGTGGGAAGTCAGAGTGGGAGATGCCAGTCATCACCAATGCTCTCATTCCTACAGGCCTAAGCACCCGGTAAGGCACTCACAGACCTAGTATGAAGCCTGGCCACCGGAAGCCTGAGAGTCATGCTCTAGACGGCTTGAGCTCCAGATGTCATGTGTGCGCCAGTATTAGAGAAAGTGGTGGAAAGTGTCCTGGACACAGCCTGTGCTATCTGGACTACCGATAGGAATAACAGATAAAGTCCCTTAATTGGGCACAGTGACTATGATTTTGCAAGATAGGCATTTATAAGCAGCGGAAGAGAGTTAGAGGTGGTTTGTGGGTGATATTGAGTGATAAAATAATACTGATGATGATGATCTGATGATGGTTATAAGGGTGGTTGTTTTTATTAACTTAAAGTCAATTAATTAGCATATAGTGTATTAATAGTTTCAGAGGTAGAGTTTAGTGGTCCATCAGTTGTGTACAACACCCTGTGCTCATTCCATCAAGTGCCCTCCTTAACGCCCATCACCCAATTACCCTATCCCTTGACCCCCCTTCCCTCCAACAACCCTCAGTTTGTTTCCTGGAGTTACGAGTCTCCTATGATTTGTCTCCCTCTCTCATTTCCTCTCTTTTTATTTTCGAGGGTGGTAGTTTTAATTAGGGGAAGGAGGAGGAAGATGAAGAGGAAGAGGAGACACGCAGAATCTAACTTAGGTGTGAGAGGCTAAACAAGCTGGAATTCATCTTTGCGATAGGAAGGGACCGCTCCCTGGGGGCAGGGACCAGGTCTTTTTCCTGACTTCATGCCCAGCGTCTTGCCCTGTGCCTGGCCCTGCGTAGATGTGCTGTTCACATTACAGAGTAGAATGAACTGGTGCCCGTGACCCACGACCATGCCAAGGAGGGTGTGCGATCATCGCGAATTGCGTCTCGCTAGGCGGCAGAGTCTGTAGCATGGACTTGAGATAAACTGTGGTTTGGCCCTGGTCCATCCTTACCTCGCTCATTTTTTTGAGGCAAGCGGTTTTTGCCTCATTGATTTTCACTGCTCATCGGGTTCCATTAGCCTATTCATTAGTGATGGCTTCATTCCCTTCCCACATACTCTGTCTCCTGAATGACATTTCTTTGTGTCATTAGCACGGACCATGATTGCGGGGTATCAACGGAATGTGGCGTTTCCAGCAGGGCCTGCTGGCTGGCAAGTACCACTCAGGTCTGGCACACTGGTACGCGCAGGGAGGAAACAGCAATTTTAATTACAAAGAACGAAGAGCACTGGTTGTCACACTGACATTATAGTTCTCATCTTTCTCTCACTTTCATTCTCTCTCACGCACACTTTTATGCTGGAATGCCCTTCTGCATCACGTTACAAAAAACCCAAACCTGTTCTTTCTCCTGAATTCATTTTCCTGCTGGAACCCCTCTCCTCCCGTCAGCCAAACGTAAGGCCCAGGATCACCTGTGACCCCTTGCTTTGCGCTTTCCCACATCTGACCAGGCACCCAGGAGCAAGCCAGGCTCTGGGGAGAAACGGCGCAGGAACCCTCCCTTTCTGTCCTTGGCCACTGCCACCACTTCAGCGCAGCTCCTGTGACCTTTCACCTGCACCTCACCCCTGCCACTTTTTTGGGCTTCAGACCTTTCCATCTTTCCAACTCCTCTCTGGGGACAATGAGGGTTCAGAGTGGGAAGGTTATGGGGGAATACAGACTCCAGTCATAATAGCAAACATTTATCAAGCACTTTCTATGTGCCGGGCACCAATATTGATGTGACCTCAGTTATCATAAATACCCAAAGGTGGGTGCTGTAATTATCTCCATGTTACAGGTAAGAGAGCTGATGCTAAGAAATTTTAGGTGATGTATACAGCTCACATACTAGGAAGCAGCAGAACTGGGACCCAGCTCGTCTGTCTCTGAAATTCTTGTGGTTTTTATTACAACCCTCTATCTACCTTTCTAGTTGCTCGAGAGCAGAGCTTCAGAATCACCTGGGGGGCTCATGAGAACTGCCCCCCCCACATCCCTTCTGATTCAGTACATCTGGGATGAGGCAAGAGTTTGAGAATTTGCATGTCTAACAAGTTCCCAGGTGATGCTGATCCAGGGCCCACCAGCAGCGAGCCAAGCTGAAGGTGGCATTTGTTTGAGCCCTCGCTCCGGAGGCCCACCATGCATGGTTCGAAATTCACATGTTCCGACCGGTTTCAAGTGCTGGATCTGCCCCTGACTCACCAGCTCTGGGTCTGTGGGCCACACGATGTAACCTCAGTGAGCCTCACTTGCCTTTTCTGTAAAACGGGAATATTGGTGGACTGGAAATCGTGTATAAAGCTCTGAGCTCTGTCACTGGTGTGGACTAGAATTCAGTAAATCAACGGCTGTTTACAGGTATCTGCAATGACCCCTCTTAGTTTATTTTTGCCTTTTCATTTTCTCTCTCTGTGTGTTAGACACTTTGCACTTGCTATTCCTCACACCTGAATGTTCTCCAGATCTTTGCATAGCTCACGCCTCACACTTGGGTCTCCACTAAGACGGGCCACCTCACAGAGGCTTGTTCTAGAGGAGGGAGCCCCCACAAATGTGGGCATTGTTTGAGGGTACTTATGTTGTTGTAAGTACTGATCCAATTTTTGGAATGATCATAGATCTATTCAGGTTTCTATCCTACGAACAGTTTTCAGTTCTGGCTTTTAAGATAATTATTCATTTTCTTTTTTTTTTTTTTAATTTATTTGAGAGAGGGAGAAAGCACACGTGCGAGAGCACATGAGCAGGGGGAGGGGCAGAGGGAGAAGCAGGCTCCCCACTAAGCAGGGAGCCCCCTGGGGCTCCATCCCTGGAATCTGGGATCATGACCTGAGCTGAAGGTAGAGGTTTATTTAACCAACAGAGCCACCCAGGCATCCCAAGATATAACTAGTCATTTTCCTAAGTTTTCAAATTTATTGGCACACACACATTCACTAGTATGATACTAATATATTTTTCATTTCTACCTGTCAGTATTATAGCCATTTCACTTCACACTTTTTCTTTGCACTTTCTTTTTTGTTGTTGTTGCTCATTCTTTTGAGGTTTGTCTCTTTTAGTTAATTAGTACTTAACCCCACTTTCTGGCATAACCTTTGTTTTTATTTATTGCTATGGTTGATTTCATTTCTTTCTTCCTTCTTTCCTCCCCCCACCCCCTGCAGCTTAAGTTGGATGCACAGATCCTTACTAATATTTTTCCATTTCTGAATTTCACGTATCTTACTCTCATGGTGGCTTGTTTCTCATGTGTCTTTCAGTATATTTGAGCTATTTGAGCAACCTAAATCTGCTGGAATTCAGGAAGGCCTCAATTCAGACACAGCAGAGGATTTTCTCCAGTTTTGGCCAGGTGCCCAGGGCACTGACTATCCTGGGTTAATTTCTCGGTTTAGGGTTTCCCAGCTCACGCAGGTGGTACACGTTTAAACCTCAGATGCACACAAGGGTGGGGCTGAGATGATGAATTCTCAGGACAAACTTTTTTTTTGTTTCCTCCAGGATTTAAAGCCAAGACAGAAATTCTTTCGTCACCTCCGTCGGTGGAATGTTTCCTCTCCCATCCTTTCAGTGAGTGGATAGCACTTCAGGGGCCCTGAGTTTACGTGGCTTCTCAGTTCCCGTGCTCTTCCTTGCAAAGGCTGCTCCTTTGTCTCCTCTTCCTCTTGAAGCCATTAAAACGCCATATTGGTAGATGGCCTCAGGGAGATTCCCTGCCAGTGTTCTAAATAATTGTTGGCTTTTTTATATTTGGTGTCTGGGATTTTTCCTTACTGCGTTGCTGGTTTGTCTATGCATGCCTCAAGGAAAAACAATCTGTACCCTTTCTAAACTGTGTATGTGTGTTGAGGTAAAAAAAAGAGGTTATTTTCAGACTAGTTTACCATCGGAAATTGAGTTAACCTTAGTCACTCTTTAGCACATTATTGCCTTTTTATCTTCTCTGTAGTATTCACCAGTCCCTGAATTTATCTTATTTATCCATGTGTTTATTTTCTGTTCCTCCATTTCCAGTTAAAGGTAAATAATTTCATGACGGGGATTCTCTTATCTCCTGGTATATTTGATTATCTAGATAGTTGCTGGCATGGAGTAAGAGTCAATAAAAATGTGTTGATTAGCATACAGATACATCATGGAGTGTGCATACACTGGACTGTATCCTATGCAAACTTTTAAAATAACTACTGAAATTATTTAGTATAAAAAGTACGAATCATTAAGGTAGACAAGCAGATTATAAACCACCTGTATAATATGAATCCCATTATAAACTGTGTGTGTTCACTGTGTGCGTGCGCGTGTGTGTGTTTACAACTATCTGGAACGATACACACACAGACACAAATTATTTATTGCTGGTTAGCAGGCTTTTACATGATTTTTTTTCCATCTTAGTATTTTACACCACACACATCTGATAGCATTTTTTATAATCTAAGGAGGGAAGAAAATCTCATTTAAAGGTGTGAAGTATTGCTTTTCCAGATGTGTATTACAGATGAAGCTTCATTTTGTCTTCCTCCTAAAGACTCAGCTTTAAATTACATGTGTTTGTTTTGACTTTTCTTGAAAAGTAAGGCCCTTTCATGCTTCTTCCTTGCTATTACTCCACTCAGTATGAGGGTGTTTCCTTAACAGTAATGTCTTTTAACTTCTCATTACACACACCACATTTATGTAAGGCTCTGCTGGCGCTCCAGTTAAGTCTGTTCTAGATTTGACACTTTTATCAACTTTAGTTCTGCTACCCTTGTTTTGTGGGTAGAAGAGATACCGAAATACGTGGTGCACTGACCGCATGAGGGGGAAGGGATGTCATAGATCCTTTTCCTCCTCCAGCACTCCAGTTTTGTCTGAATACATTTTGACTCACTTTTTATGCTAGGAATCATCTACTTTGTTCTAAGAATAGCCAAAAATACTGTGAATTAATCTCCTTCTTTCTCAGTTGACTACAGTTTATATCAGTGATAAAATTGGGAGCTGGGGACATAAGGTAAGAATCAGTTTCTGCCCTTCAAGCCCAGAGATGTTTAAAAATATCATAACAATATGGCGTCATCAATTTTATGTGTGAAACGCTTTTGGAATTCACAAAAAGTGCTTGTTGGATGCAGGAAGAGGAAGCCGTGATTTGCCTACTGTTGTTGTTGTGGGTTTTTGTTGTTGTTTTCCCTGCAGCCTTACCCACTGCTCTTACCACTTTGCCCTAAGCAACATTAACATTGCACTTGCGTCCACAAACATCGGCCATGTTTTGTGCTCTTACTTCAACTGTACCCTCTGCCTGGAATTTCCCTTTTTCTGTTTTCCAGGCAAATTGCTACTCGGCCTTTACAATTTGGATCAGGTATCAACTCCTTCAGGAAACTCTTCCTACCAGCCTATTCCCAGACAGGTTGGTCTTACATACCCATTCATTCATGCAACGGCATTTACAGCACACCTATGGTGTTCCAGTCACTGTGCCAGATGCAGAGGGACAGTGGTGAAAATAAAGGTTGCATCCTGTCGTCAGGGTTCGTACCTCCTAACGAGTGAGACTGGCAGTGACCAAAACACACAAACCAATGAGTGGAACGGAGACAGTTGATGATCGCTGGTATGACAGAAATAACCCTGAGGTTCAGGGCAGACCTGAGACTGGAGATAGAGGAGGGTGCAGTCATGCACGGAGCCAGGAGACCGTGTTATGGGAAGGGAGAAACCTACATAACGGCCTCTTCTTGCTCTTCGAGTACCCAGTATTTCTCTCTGGTTTAGCTTTTACCTCCTCTACTCTAAGTATCTGCTTAGAGGTCTTTCCTCTCAGACTGAACCCTGAGTTCCCTGTGGAGGGAGAGAACATCCTTCATCTTTAAGTCTTTTCTGCTGGGGGCTTGATATGTTGTCATGCTCAGTGTGTGCTTGCTGAATGACGGGTTAGGTGGATAAATGGATGAAGGGAGAGGCAAAGAAAAGAATGTGGAGATTTTTGAGTGGCTTTACGGACAAAGTGACCTTTCAGTTGTTTTGTGGGGGGAGGAAAGGCATTTTTTTCCTTCAGAATGGATACATTGAGGGAAGGCACCCCAGGCAGAGGCAAAAGAACTGACAAAGGTAAAGGGAATTTAAATACATACTGGGTAGAGGGTACAACCAATACTTGTCTAGTGAAGAGAAAGAGGAAGTGGTAAAATAGACAAAATTAGAGTTGGGCAAGGAGGTTGGCCCCATCAGGAATGGGCCATTGTGTTACTTTGTGTTCCTTTATGCAGATACTGCTGAACCAGCCAGGTACTTTGACAATTGTGTACACCGAGGCAACCCTCCCTACTGAGCCCCCAACATCTTAGTGGCTCAAGAGAATTGAAGTTCTTCTCTGGCTGATGAATGCAGGCATTTATTACGTAGTCACTCCAGAAGTGATTCAGGGACCCATTCTCCTCTCCTCACGTGGCCCTTCTCATCCACACAAGTTCAGAGTACTTCGCTTCCAATCAGCCAGAAGGGAAAAAGCAAGAGCCAGAGAATGGCAGTGTGATGGGGTCAGCCCCGAATGTGGTCTGCGGCATCTCTGCCCACAGTCTGTTGGCAAGAACTCAGTCACGAGGTCACGCCTCACAGCGAGGAAGACTAGGAAATTTCACATAGCCATGTGCCCTGGAGAAAGAGGAAGGAGGTTTGATGAATACTTAGCCAGTCTCTGCCACATTTGTCAGAGGCACAATGTGCTTATCCTGGACCCTCGTGTAAGATGTAGAGTCAAATCTCTGGCATGGGGCTGGCTCCCCAGCCGCAGTTACAATGACTAATGCATTCACTTTCTCCTCCTCAGCCTACTGGCTAGAGAGAGTTATTGGACTTTCGAAAAATCAGTTTAACACACAGTTCCTTGCGGAGGATTTACAAACACTTAATTTGATACTGTCACTCCCACATTGCTCCGCCTTTTTGCATAGGAACACATGGTTCCATTAATACCCACAAGGAATTGGAAGTATAAACTCTGAAGTACTGGTAATCCATATAATCCTTATTATAATAATAGGTAACAATATCAGTAATCCTTAAGTGTAAGGGTTTCTTTCTAACACATTCTCCCACTTAGGCAGAAATAAATAAAATCAGGTTTTCATCCAGTAATTCTGGGGGATAGATATATTCTACATTTTTAAATTATTTTCAAACTATGTTTAAGAGGAGCTATCATTTCTATTAGGCATCAAAGAGACCGTATAAGAGAGAACAGGTGAAAAGAAAATACCAGAAGGTGGTACTATTCCCTTGACTCAGGCTTTTCCTACTTGGAAACCTAGTTCCCACTACATTGTAATTTTGATCATCTGATGTTGTGTCATGCTACCCATTCATGTGATGGAATTTCATAGCAAGATAGAAAATGTCTCCCTTGATGTGCGTCCATATACACCTCCGTGCCTCCCCCCTGCCACAGCCTCTCCCCTCCACCATTCTTCACACTATAATCTCAACTTCTAGCTCCACCATAAAAATAGTAAATGGCTGGGGGGAAGTACATAAAATAAGAAAATATTTTTTACTGTTAGGATGTGACTGTTGCGTCTCAAGTCTACCTTCACTTCCCTTGTGAATATTCATCTCTTTGACTGGAAACTCCTCCTGGGCAGGACTTTGTCATCTTAACCAATGTTGTAGGTACTTAGTATGGTTCTGACTGGAACCCAGTGTCGTTGGAAAGCAGATAAGTGACGAGCAGAAAAGAAAACATTGAAAGGTGATACTCTAGTATGCATAAATTGGCATTGAAATCTAGACCTTGGAAAGGTAAATCTGTAAGAAAATGAGCTAGTTCTAAAAATTAAGATGTTCTCCATTTGAAACTGAAATTATTTCTCCAGTATTACGTACAGTTTGGACCTACTTTTAATAAATAAATTCGCATTAGTTATATGTAGCTGTATATAAATATAGAGCAGTATTTAAAATAATATATAACAAAATATTAACACTGGTTTCATTTGGGTGATGAGTTTCAGGCCAGTTTGCATTGTTTGTTAGACTTTTCAGTCCTTTCAAAAGAGTGTTTACAGTGAATATCTATTTTTGTCATCATAATAATAAAGTAAATGTCATTTTTAAAATAAGGGAAAATAAAGGAACTCTCCAAGTCTGCTTCAGCTCTTTTTAGAACATGGTCCTGATCTCTTCTTTCTGTAATGGAGGAAGCATCACTAACTCAACCCAGCCAACAATGTGTCTACCCCCAGACCCATCTCTAGCCCTTCTTTGGACAAACATACTTGTTTCTTTCTTGGAACTCTGACTCCCATATGCATCCTTTTGGAATTGGGGTGTGTATCCCATGTATTCCAGGTTCTATCAGTAAAACCTTAATTATCTGGCACTTCTCAATCATAATTGGCACATTTACTAATTGAACAGTTTTTTGATGGATTGTTGTAAATTCTAAAGGCCATTTCATTGAACTCAGGAGAGCTTCTCTGCCTGGAGGTGTAGACATCCACCCTGGCTCTGAAGGGGGCAGGACTTGTTGAAAGTGGTAGACCCACGTTACTTCCTGGGTTGTTGCTTGCATAAGTGACTAGTTGGTGGTGTCGTTCACTGAGATGGAGTACTCTGGAAGAAGACGAGCTTTCATGTGGAGTGTTGGGGTGGAGTTCTTAAGTCCAGGTTTGTACCTAATGAACTTGAGATGTCTCTGGGAATTCAAGAGAGGATGTCAAGTAGGCAGGTGGATATATGAGCTGAAGTATTTACCCTAGATCTACAAATCTGTGCTTCATTTGCAAATGGGGACAACTTGAGGTTATTAACCCAGATGATGTCTGAGAAAGAAGAAAGTACTGAGGACTAGAGGAGTGCCTAGTTCTCAGCCTAGAGAAATCCCAATACTTAACAGCATTTTAGTAGGGAATGAGCCTGCAAAGGAGGCAGAGAAGAAGCATCCCAAGAAGCAGGAGGAAAGTCATGTGAGTCCTAGCTCTCAGAAGCCAAAAGAAGAAAATGTATCAAGGAGTGTGTTGTCAAAAGTTCAAAAGCTGCTGAAAGGTTGGATAAGGAATAAAAAATATTATTTGGATCTAGAAACAAGTAGACACTAGTAAGCAGAGCAAAGGATGAAAAAAAATTGGAAATGGATTCAAGAGTAAATGGGAGGGGGAAAAATCTGTTAAATAAGGCAGGTTTCCTAGTGTCTTGGGAAAGGCGATGAGAGGGAGAGAGAAGAGATGACTAGAGAGGAGGAATCTAGTAGGAGTGTTTGTTTGGGTTTTGCCTTTCGTATTGTGGGAGAGTCTAGATTGTACCTTAAAAATTTTTTCAATATTTGGAAAGGGTATTCCTGAATGTACTTTCAGTAGCATGCTAAGTGGCACTGGTTACAGATTTTTATGATGTCTAGTTCTCTAGAGGCTGAGGCTGACATGGAGAGTCTAACCTGGTAGAGACGCAAGGAATTGTTACCTATAGTGAATAGGCTACTAGTGTGAACCAGGTTTAGGGATCTGTTGAACATGAGCCAGTATTTTATCTGACCCCTCAGTATTCCCTCGTATTTCTTTGTTTATTTGAAATGGGTAACCTTTTGTGTGCTCTTTGGGCTGGCATTAATATCTTATGGTTCCTCTATTAATTGATGGGTAAATAGAGTGTGATCTGTTTGATGTGCTGGAGAATCATGATTTTTTATCTTTTTGAAAATTTTACTTGAATGTGAGGCCAATGAAAAGAGGAGAACTGACAGCAGACAAGCACCAGCTTTATGAAGATGGAAGGAACATACTTAGAAAAACATAGGCAGCGGAGTCATAGAAAGGAGGGTGAAGTATGCACAGCAGAGCTGAGAAAATCTGCAGAGCTAGGTGAACTTCCCAAACACAAAGCCATCATCATATATTTTGGCTCTTCAGTTCGAAGCATACAGAATTTGCATTATGCATTCATTAAGAAAGGTTGGGCAATACTGGGTCACCTGGGTGGCTCAGTTTGTTAAGTGTCTGCCTTTGCTCAGATCATGACCCTGGGGTCCTGGAATCAAGTCCCGAGTCGGGCTCCCTGCTTAGTGGGGAGTCTGCTTCTCCCTCTGCTGCTCCCCCTGCTTGTGCTCGCTCGCTCTCTCTGTGTCAGATAAACAAACAAAATCTTTAAAAAGAAAAAAAGAAATGTTGGGCAATAGTCACTTTAACTAAATAACGTAAAAAAGAGACTTTTATTCAGAGCAAAGGCTGAGTAAAGTTAGGGCCCTTCAGATGCATTTGAGAGCAGGAATTCAAATGCAGTAGGTTGGTTTAACTAGTAGGGTCTTTAAATTTCCAAATCAATATATTTCTTTCTGGGCAGAGCTCAACAGTTTCATCGGAACATCGTGATAATTTTGGAGCCTCACCACCTCCTAATGACCCAGGACTAATGTAGGCCATGTTCCACACAGCCCAGGAATGAAGTGGTCATTATGGGAATAGAGCAGATGTGGTTAAAGGCAGCAGCACGCCATACCCCAAGCTCCCAAAATAAACTTGCTTACATAACATGTAAAAACCTCCCAATTACTCCCTCAGGTTCTGTTGGCAGAACAGCTGATTTCCACCAAGAGGAAATACTCCATTACCCAAGATAAGGAGCTGCACTCACGAACATTTTTGTCACTCCTATAGTTGTCTTTACGAGCGTCCATCAGAAAGGGATTTTTTGGCCCCTTTTGCTGTACATAAGTGGTAATTACATGAATCGAATTAGTCAGCAAAAACAAAACTCACTGACTTACCTGTTTTCCCACTGAGGATCTGTTTCTCTTGTGAACAGTTCCTTTTAGGAAGTCATTCTAACATTGCTTGTTTGAACTATGTTTTATTCAGGGTTGCCCACCTCCTGATATTATCTTTAAATTGTAAATTCATTTGAGCCAGGGATCTGACTATTCACAAATTTTGCCTATTGCAGTCCTGTTTCAAACAGAAAACAAAGTTGATGCTTTTAGCTAACAAGAACAGTAATGATGAAGACAAGAAGTTACAAATATACTCAGGGAATGTTCTGATACGGCCGAGGGCAGGAGGACTGCTCCGTATCACGGCTAGTGACATGACGCAATTTTGGAAGCGGCATCAGGTACAATTGATGGATCTTGGCTCTGCTAACGGTAGAAGACAGGCTCTTCCTGATTCTACACTTCTATGCATTGCAAATGACTAGTTAGCCTAGAAATGTGGTTACAGTGTTTGACTCATTTTTTGAAAAAAGCGCTTTCTCATTGGCTTTTCTCTTGCTCTGTGTGAAATCCAGATTCCCTTAGCATACTTTAGCATTTGCTCTTATGATTTGCAGTAAACATAAGGAAGTCAGCTGTTGGATGGGTTGCTACACGGTACTAAGGAGAAAACCCCTGGTGAACACCTCTTGCTAGAGCCAAAACCACATACCCATTACCCAGTACCTAGAGAGCAGTGAAGAGAGGGGAAGAAATGCGTTAGCGGGGCGAGTATTCTTCCAAGGGTATGCAAAACCACAGGCAGGAAATAGGGAGCCCAAAGATTTTTATTTGCTCCAGAGGAAGTGGCTCCTATCAGTCCATCATCTTTTGCCAGGAGGAGCTCCAATTACCTTTTATTCCTAAGGCAGTGCAGGAGGGGAGGGGGGCCCAGGGAAGGAAGGTCTGAGGAGATGGCTGGAGGGTTCCTTTACCCAGGTCCCAAAGCCCCCCTGGTGATAATAACATTAACCACCATTTATGAATATTTGATGAGTGCCAGTTCCTGAAAGGCATGCTCTCTGTACACTATCTAATTTAATCCTTAGTATACCCCTTACGAGGTGGGTCTGATTTTTAAAATAACGTATTGGCTTACTTTGTCTCTACTAAACGCATTAGTCATTCTTTTTTTTTTTTTAAAGATTTTGTTTATTTATTCGGCAGAGATAGAGACAGCCAGTGAGAGAGGGAACACAAGCAGGGGGAGTGGGAGAGGAAGAAGCAGGCTCACAGCAGAGGAGCCTGATGTGGGGCTCCGATCCCATAACGCCGGGATCACGCCCTGAGCCGAAGGCAGACGCTCAACCGCTGTGCCACCCAGGCGCCCCTAGCCATTCATTTTTAATCTACTTCATTTCATTACAAACTATTTAAATGCTTTTTCTCCCTCCTGTCATAGAAATACAGTCTTTTACTTTAAAGCGATGAGCAGGTGTTCCAGTTTCCTCTCCCGTGACTTGCGTGTCCCTCGCTGTGTGTGGTTTGTAAGTCAGTGTGACATGGAGGCTGAAGACTGAGATTCAGACAGTCTTCCAATCACAAGTGCTAACGAGCTGCGGAGCTACTCTTTCTGCACCTGCCCATATCCTAACACGTGGACAGTAACAGGCCTCACATCACTCAGCTGGCGGGTTCTGGAGTGCGCTGTGAATCCCAGGCCTGTCTGACCCCATAGCCTTGCCCTTAATCATGATGTTATGTGAGTCACATAGAAAATTAAGTTAGCCTTCTCTCATCCACCTTCTATGGAATGCACATGTGTCCTTGCTAACGCACCCAGGACGGGATCATCTCTGCAGCCTCCAGTAAGGGAGCAGCACGGGAGAGCCTGGGGTTTCTTCAGCTGGACACACTTGCCACCAGAGCGTATACATTCTTATCGGCCGTCAGTACCCAGAAGACTCTCAGGGCTATAGTCTAAACATGGCTCCTTTTCTGGACAGTCAATTATACTTAAAGGCCCGAAAGAGGAATGACATTTTTATACAAAACAAATATAGTATGTAATTAATCACAACGTCGTTATTCATTTTAAGGTAAAATAGACTTTTAAAAATTAGCACTTGCATGGAACAACTCTATGCTACAAGGCCAGAAGCTGCAAATCCCACCCCCAGCCCAGCTGCCAGTGCCCACGCCCACCGCCAGGGTTCCAGTTCTTTGTCTCTTCTGTCCTTAGAAGGATTTCAAAGCCAAACTGGGGAACTGGTTTATTGGACTTAGTTATATTCTGGGAACTTGAGTGCAAGGCTCCTACCCTATCGGCACTACTAATGCACTGTCAACCTAGTGCTGGTCACACTCCTTAGCCTCTTTGAACTCCCATTTGCTTATCCATAAAATGGGAACGACCGTGCCAACTTCTCAGAGTAGTTAGCATTAACTGAAACAAGTGCACAGTGTCCAGCACAGTTCCTGACATCATAAATAGTCGATAGCCTCCTTCCCGTCCTTCCTGGAAACCCATCGCCCTCCAACAGAAGCCATTCTCTTGGCATCAGGGAGGCTCCCACTTGGCAGAGGCCTCTTCATCCTCAAATTACATCACTCCTGACAAGATTCAGCTAATGAATCTTGCTGCGGAACAGTTGGCGTCAGTTTCAAGCTCTCTCTTTTCCCTGATCACCTGTGTCGCTACCTACGTTTTCTCACTGGAGAGCCTGCCGTCCCCCGACCGGTGAGACCCGCGTACTGGCCGGGCTACAGAGCACTCCTCGGTCTGCCTGTTCCTCTTACTGTTGGCAGGTATCCCTAAGCAAGAGGCATCTTAGGTACTGGAGTAGAAACTCAAGGACGCCTGAAGCTGCTGGAAAGAGGACCTTACCATTTTAGTGGTGATTCGTAAATGTGTGAGAGTTGGGAGAAAGAAGTAGCTCCTGGATGCTCGAAACACCACTCTTATTTGGAGCCGTTGCACACTGTTCGGTGTGGTTTTCTAGAGGCTCCCATTTTCCCATTCAGGGTAGGGGGATCTGTTGGCCATTGTCAGGAGTGTGGAAAGGGGTTTTTGCAAGCGTGGAGCCACACCTCATTAGCAGGTGCCTCTAACGGAAATTGCATCCAGATGCTATGAGCTCTCCTTACGCTGAGGGAAGTGGCAGAGGAAACCAAGCGTCCAGGCAGCCCGGGCTGTGCTCCTGTCTCACAGCTGATAGCGTCCCTCTCTCTCTCTCTCTCTCTCTCTCTCTCTCTCTCTCTCTCTCTCTGAATCCCAAGGGAGGGTTCCATGGGGTGGAGTTACAGGCTTGGTGAGTTGAAAAAGCAAAACAAACGTATTATTGTGATAATGGATGTGAAAGGAAGGAGGTGAGTTGTCAGGTGCCCTTTGGGAGTCATTTGACAGCATTGTTGCAAGTGATACTTAAAAGAAAGCATTTCTTTTTTGCTCAAGAAACAGCCAGTTACCCAGGTGGTGACTGGGTAAGGTTTCTCAGCCAGCACCTTTTTGACCTGATGAGGAAGCAAATAACAATGTAGGTCTCTTTGCTTCTTCCAACAACCACCTAGCTCGCTGCCTGATCTGACTGCCTCCTCTCTGTTCTTTGTCTTGGAGCGCAGGGTCAGCACCTTTTGGACGCAGTGGTAAAATCTCCTGTCCTTGATGTCTACAGCTGGATTGATACACCTTTTGGAATACTCCTACATGTGTTTCTCCTTCTCAGTGTCTTAGAAACTTGGTAGAATGAACTGTGAAAACATGGCCCACAAATCCAAGAACCCTGGGAAGCAAGGGAAGAGTCTGCCATCAGCCACGGCTGTTAACTTTGTTGCTTGTGCTCCCAAAGTCCTCTTCCTCTGTGTAATGAGCCACAGTTTCAGGACAGCCTTGAGGAAGGAGTGGATGCCAGGGTTGTCCTTACCTTCATTTTATCCATCAAGTGGGAAGAGAGGAAGTAGAATGTGCGAGTTACTGGAGCCTCTCCTCGAAGTCAGGTTTCAAACCCTTTGTCCTCCCAGCAAGAGGGTGGGCTTACCCTTCTAAGCTTTTACCTCTAACCCAACCACTTACCCTTGCAGTGGGCTCTTTCCTTAACTGTCTCTGCACACATTCGGCCTCTCTTCTTTACACATCTGCTTGTTAAATCTGACTTTAGAAGGGATGCAACGCAAAAGGAGGACTTCAGAAGAGAAAATATTCCTATCATAAGTCATGACATCCTCACCAGATGGAAAAAAAATAAAACATTTAGAAGGTCTTTTTTTTTTTTCTCAGATGAGTTGAAAGAATGTCTCTGTGCGGCTTAAACGGCAAGAAAAGGAAAATATTCCTCTTTCAATGGCCACTTCCTCCACTTGAGGTTGGCGAGAAAAGCTCCAATAACAGGTTGTACAGAAAGTTACTTCAAAGACCTGGATTTGGCACAGTGGACACTCTTGCCACAAACCGTATCCAAAAATGATTTAACTTCCCCAGTCAGTGATGTGTACAAATGGCACACGCACCACTAACCACACATGCACACAACGTATGAATTCCCACATTCCTGACTGCTCATTCCAGCTAGAGAAGTTTTGTTTTCAGAGCTAAAAAGAAACGATCAAGTTTGTAGAAGGATATGTGTGAAAATGCCAGAGGAAGAATGAGAATCAGATGATTCTCAGGACAGGACCTGACGTGCTTTGCTGAGTTGTTCTGTGCCCTTGCACGCTTTCTGTCATCAGAGGTAACCAGGGAAATGGCCACAGAATCCTGTAGACTTGGAGGGGGTAGGGTGTGCTCGAAGAGTCCTTGGTAATGGTAATGAGGTGGCTTCGTTACCTTCAAGAGCGGTGGTGAAATAGCTATGTCTTCTGAAGGAAAGGCGTTTTCCTGCTAGTTTTATGGGCACAGCTTTCAGGCAGCACATAATGTTGTTTTAGATCATTGTTGCTCTCCTTTCAGCTGGTGGGATTCTTGGAAAAGAAAGAAGCCATTCCCAGCACAGCGAATTCCCTGTTATCATGACTGAGCCTAGGAAGAAAATTTTTTTCAGCCTAGTGCATTAATAGACTTACAAAAAAAGATTTACCGGGGACACGGTGTGGTGGAAAGGTAATATTCTGTATCGCACTTTGTATTTTGATAAATCCCTGGTGTGAATTCCTGCGTTCCGAGCCAGCTTCTCATCAACAAAATTAACATTCTCTCCTGGTCTTGTCAGAGCACAATTTGATCAAAATGCAAAGGAAACTCGGCTGCCTTTTCTGGAAATTGCTATACATGGGATGAAGTGGATTTACGGATAAGATAACTGCTAGCCTTAGGAGTTTTCTGTGATGCTGACTTGGCAGGTTTTATATATGCCACTGCTTAGGAGTCTCCATATTGGATGACATTTAGAAAAGCTATTACTGACCAGTGGGAAATCAGAAACCTGCATCAAGCCTTCATCAGAAGCACAACTGAGAAATGTCCTGGACGCTAGAGCATTTTTCTGCCTTTCTGTAAATCTTGATTTGAATGCTAAATAGTTAACTCAGAACCTGTATATACCATGCGAGCTATTATCCTTTTTCATTGGAATGGGCATGATGATTATTCATGGGAAAGACAGAGATTTGAACCATACTATAGAATAGGAAATGTGATAATTAGGTAGAGACATACATTAGCCATATAGGCACCCAGCACTCCCCATTTTTTCTGAGGAATGGCAGTGCTGACAGATGTCAAGTTATGTCATAATATGCATGGCAATAATCTCTGCTTGACAGAGACTAAAGCAGAAATCACGATTTAGTTACATATGGGAACACAGAATTGAAAACAACTGATACCATACAAAAGACTCCTATCGTCCCTGGTTTCCCGGTACCACATATTGACGAGTCTAGTTCTGGTCAATAAAATATCCTTGTCATATGATTTCTGAAGGAAGTATTGGGTTTGTAATATATCTTCTCTTTATTTCAAATTGCTTTTGGAATCGCCTTTACCCACCATTATTCTCCTGAATACTGCAGAGTCCTAAAAAGAACCATTATCCTTCTTCCTTTCAAACAGTCCCTTTTTTATAGTTTCTGGCATTCGAGATCAGAATTGAGCACACTGGGAAGTTTGACAATAGAAACAATATTAGTAGACAACTGAGGAGGAACATCAATCATCAATGTTGGGCCAAACACTAAAATTTGGTTTAAGAAGAACAATATTAACAGTTAAAGTTTTCAGTCATGCCTCTTTGACATTGAGCTTCAGCTTAAGGAAATCCTAAGAGGCCCCTTGTGGTCTTCAGAGTTTCTTTATTGTCCTGGTTTTAGAGATGAGAGCTTGGCTTCAGAGAAGTTAAGTGACTTGCTTAAGGGGCTGGAGAGGAGAGCTGGTCTCCTGTAGAGAAGCGTTTCTTAAGGGGTTAGCTTTCTGCTTCTGGGTTTAACCTTTTCTGAAATCTATCCTGGGTTTTCTTTGGCATGATTCTTTTCCCTAACTAGGGAATTCCAGTTGTTCGGGAGTTGAAAGACAAAATGTCCAACATACAGTTTTCAGTAAATTTGGGAACACGTATAAACAGAACATATACCTCGCGTCCAAATGAGCAGAACTGAAAATGCTTCATGTTGCTATATGATAAAAGGCATTATAGTCACCACACATCTGTATTTGCAAGATGCCATCAAATATAGAACATCACAGATTAAACAACTTTTCAGGGGAAAAAAGACATTTTACATTAGCTGCACGTATCACTAAGATACATTCCGTTGTAAGAAGTAGGAAAATATGAAGCTAATATATATTCTAGAAAGGAAGTAAGAAATTACCATTATGTTTCCCTACTAAAATATGTATTCTTCTCAATGTATAACATTTTCAGAACGGAGAATCTATAATCTATAACAAAGTCTATAATCTTCTTTGTAACATTATTGCATTTCTGAAAAAAACAAATTTTGAAATAGAGGGAATGAAAGGGTGACATGTCTGATATTTAGAGCTCCTCAGAAGAAGTACATTCCCTGCCTCTAAAAATGAGAAAGCAGAATTTGTTTATCACCTTTCAGCACACAGAGAAATTATTTCTTCCAACTCAAAAAATGTTATTGTTTTATTAAAATGAAGAAGAAAATAAAAATGCTCCAGTTGACATAACTGATTAATAATACGCTCACTGGTGCCATGACTCCTACCCCAAGAAATGCGGAAATTCTCTGGTCAGTGGTCATATGGAGTGGGGCTGGGAGAGAGTAGTTGACAGTACCTGAGTCCCTTTCTTCTGACCCATTATTTTTAAATCCTTTTACATAACCAGCAGGCTGTTTTGCTTAGTAACGCCTTAAGAATTTGAAGGGTTTGCCCAGAGTTGACAGAAGTCACCATCAGTCATCAGTGATCACTGCTATGATGGGTTCATTTTAACCTTAAAAATACCAGGATTTTATTAATTTAAATCGCTGGGAGTCTTTGTCAGATCACTTGCCAGATCAACAAAGAGAGTGAAAATAATAATAAGAAAAAGAGGCAATAGAAGGCCAATGGGTGTCTGAGCTGTTTGATATTCTGGGGATAAATCTGGGAAAGAACTCAGTGTATCTGCCACCTAAGAGGCTTTGGCTTGGTAAGCAGGCTTGCCGCGAGCCCGTGATGGGAAAAGTACGTGCACCTCTACCCACCCCTCCCCGCAGCCTTTGTGGGTTCAGGCCAGCTGAAGGGACAATTCTCCCCTCTCTATTGAGGTAGTAAGTCTGACCTCACAGTTACAAACGTGGGACCCTGGCTTCATACTGGCCATGTTTCCTGGAAAACAAAACAAAACAAAAAAACCCCAGTCACTTGCTTCTAGTTTGACACTTAATAGCATGCTGAAAACATTCAGATCCTGTTCACTGGCAAAGACTGTTGTGGGGTAGACGAGGAGAAAAATGGAAAAGGAAAGAAAGAAGACAACTTTGCACCATCCTGTTGAGAATGGGATCTATAACTCCATGCTGGGGGCTCTCACCCTGGGGTGCTGGAAGGATGTTCTCAAGACCCTGCCATTGTCCTTGGCTTCTGTGTCTGAAACTCGCAGGTGCAAGCCAGGGAGCCGTGTGGTAGCAAGAGTGTCTCGTGGAACAGCAGAAGGCACTATGGAAATGACGGTCACTTAGGCCTGTCAACTCAAGTTACAAGGAGCAGGAACAAAAGTCAAATCCAATGTTACTTTGGCCTTGCCACTGCTGAGCGCAACCAAGCATATGGAAAGCTGGAATTCTCACTAGCCAAAAAAGAAAAAGAGGGAAAATATGATCCCATCAGAATAAACCTGATCTTCTCATGGTGTTAAAAAAAAAAAAGGGGGGGGGAGGGTGCTTTTGTTTTTTGTTTTGTTTTGTTTTGCAGGGTTTGAGGAAAATCTGTTAAAGAGAGGGACCTTGAGGATAGTTGTTAAACTTGCTACTCACCAGAGAAACCTTGTTCAAGATAGATCAGTAGTTTCTGGCTTAAAATGTCTGGAAAAAAAAAAAAGGTTTTAGCAGAGCTTCAAAGCAAAAGCACGATTTAGCAATTTAGGCTGACGGGAATGTAGAAGTTTGTCTTACAGTGATTCATCTCTTACGGGGAAATTTGGACAGTTTTCTTCATCTTCTCAGGCCTGTATTTTTTTTTCTGGCAAATTACTTGCAGTGGCTCATAAAGGGGGAGTGCAGGAGGTGTGGGTTACGGGGTCTTGAGGTCTTTACCCACGTCTCTCCCGACCGTCAGGCATGCTGCTGAACCTCAGTTTCATCTGATCAAATGAGGGATCTGGACACACAGTGTTTAAGCTGCTTTGCTGTTCCAAAAGCCTGGTTCTTTGATTTCTTAACCCTTATCTTAATTGCCTGCTGACTGAAGTCTTTATCCTCTGGTGTAGAGATGGCCAAGTTGTACTCTCCTTCTCAGCAATGTGTTCCAAATTCTCCTTCCTGTCTTCCCGGGATGTTTGCTCTATCCTTCAGTAGCTCCCATGGCCCTTCTCTGCACTTTGCTGCAGCGATGTCTCTGGGGTAGACAGCAGTGTTGAAGAGAGGGCCCAACTAAAAGCTGGAGTAGTGCTGAGGTAGGGAAGCACCAGGGCATCCATCTTCATCTTTGACAAATCGAAGCACCTAACTCTGTGCGTGGCTGTCTGTGAGGGGAGGGAGCCCTGGGTCTCAGAGCGCCAACCTGGCCCAGCCCGTTCAGCCGCACATGGTCAGTGCCCTTGCTCAACCGACATCCCGTTTGCTGCTCAGCACCTCCTTCGGCCGAAGAAAAGGATTGGGTGAAGCCTACTTCCAGCTCCATGATAAATTCTTCTTCTTCTCTTTTTTTTTTTTAAGATTTTATTTATTTATTTGACAGAGAGAGAGACAGCCAGAGAGAGAGGGAACACAAGCAGGGGGACTGGGAGAGGAAGAAGCAGGCTCATAGCGGAGGAGCCTGATGTGGGGCTCGATCCCAGAACGCCGGGATCACACCCTGAGCCGAAGGCAGACACTTAATGACTGAGCCACCCAGGCGCCCCCATGATAAATTCTTCTGAGACTTGTCCCATCTTTCGGGGCCATGCTTGCACCAAGCATTTCAGACAGTATTTCATATTTAAGCAGGAGTTTTCATTTCTTCCTTAATAGGGTACAAAGAATCCCCTCCTTGTGAAAGCCATCTTAGAGGTGTCTGGCTTTGTTTAAAAAATTGTTAACTTGCATTTAAATCTTAGTTTCCAGAGGAAAGCGGCTAACATCCAGTTTGGACATCAGGCCCCCTCTTCTATTAGCGGATCAGGAATAAACAGGTTAATGAGTAACATCAGGCGAACACTGCACTCTGTAGAATTCAGTAGGTACACCCAGGCTCGTATTGACTCACTGATAAGTGCAGATTTGATTGAGTTTTAGTAAAATAGATTCTGAGGGGGGAAAAATAATAGTATTATTGGGTGGTGAGAATTAGGCAGACTGAATCAGTAAAAATCTGAATGGGGAAAAAAGGTTTTTAAATATTTATTTTCTTATCCTAGGAAGAATAATAAATATTATTGAGTATCTGCTCTGTCAGACACTGTTCTAAGTATCTCTTTCATATGTCATATCTCATTTATTTAACAATGGCTGTGTTAGGATAGGTGAGTAAAAAAGTGCCAAGTGAAGATTCCCTAACCCTATTCTAATAGACAAACAGATGCTCTGGAGCCTTCTGGAATACTCTGTCTCTGCTGGGGGTTAAAATCCCACGGGCCTCTCCTATCCAGGCCAAGCAATATGTGAGTGAGGAGAGCCAAGTGTGAAGTGCAGGGAACAATGGAGACTGTGACCACTGGAGAGCACATTCTAACTGATGGTCAGTTTTATGAAATGGGGTTATGTTTTTTCTGATCTTGCAGTGTTTTTTTCAATAATATCTAGAACTCCCAATAGGTTTGTAAAGTGCTAGACAAGCCAAACACAATCCATCTGAGAGACAGATGTGCTTTCCTGGTCTCCAGTTCACGACCTTTGCTCTCTACTGTTTATTTGCACATGTCACATACTACTGTCTTGTCATAGGTAATCTCCTATGTATAGAGGAAGTCTCCAGCTTTGGAATGCAGGATGTATTTTTTTTTTAAAGATTTTATTTATTTGTCAGCATAAGCAGGTGGGGAGGAGGGGGAGTGGCAGGCAGAGGGAGAAGCAGGCTCTCCGCTGAGCAAGGAGCCTGATGTGGAACTCAATCCCAGGACCCTGAGATCATGACCTGAGCTGAAGGCAGACGCTTAACCGACTGAGCCACCCAGGCATCGCTGAATGCAGGACATTTTACAGATGATCATTCAGAATGGCCACTCTCACGGGGACTCATTTCCCTTCTGTGCAACTCTTTGCCTCCAATGCACGTAGAACCTTGCCCTATCAAGCATTTCAGCTATTCCTTCTGCCTTAACATCATTTTTCCCTGATTTTTCCCTTCTTGCCCCATGACCTGTAATGGCAGAGGGTCAACAGGCTGTCCTTGAAGCTGTAGACCCCTCATGCATGGATGGCCTCCTGCAGCTAAAGGCCTTAGCCATCACTGCCATTTGTCAAGGACCTGCTAAGCAGCCTGATATTCCCCTTTCCTCACTCTTCCCCAAGACTTCACTTTCCAAGCTTATTCACGGAAGACTTGGATCCCCTTCTAAACCTTGTAAGACCTCTGCCTCAAACCCTTTTCCTACTGCATAGGATCCTCATTCAAGAACAGTGAATTCCCATTTCCTCCTGTGGGGGACACCCAATGGGTTTTCCTTACCTCCTGTTTGAGACAGAGAAGTCAAGGTGTGTTATGGCCAGTGAAAGGGTGGTAGGGTAAAGATGAGAATTGGTGTAGACTGATTTCTCTGTAACTGATGTCTAGTGCAGTATTGTTCCATAGCAACAATATTAAACTTGGAAGGTTGGTTCTCAAGTACTATTGTGTGCATACCATTCTGAAGCTGGATGAGAGATTATTAGATTTTTCCACCCAAGTGTCCATCAGAGGGCAAAGGCCTTGTAGTCCCCTCATTCCCCCCAAACCCCACCCTCTGTAAATTTTTTGAAGATTTGTGACTTATCATAAAAGTTTTGAGCATTTTTAATTCTACTTCTTGCTATGTTTATCTAAATTTGAAAATATCTTAGATTATTTATATGCATAAAAATAGTCACTTCTAAAATACGAGCCACATTTATTCTGGGCTTCCAGTATATTCTATACACTATTTTATATACTTGGCCATATATAAATGCCAGATTGAGAACCACAGAATGATATTATGGGTTAAATTAGACTTTATAGAGAGACCTAAGAAAATTTCCATTTTCTTAGGGATTTTATTACAAATGGCCGATCTTCAACATTCCTTCTTTCAGTAAATATTTGTGAAAGGAAGTCGGTCTTTATTGACAGCTAAGAACGTATGTACTTTAAGTATTTGATCTCTTTCAAACTGCAAAGGTTCTTGTGTGTATCCATCCTTTTACAGATGAGAACCCTGAAGCAAAGAATGGGGATGGCCAAACTGATAATGAGGATAGTAGTCACAGAGCTAGCAGAAAGAAGCTCTAGAGCCAGATCCTGAGAGGAGAGTCCACGGGGGGGTGGCGGGGGGGGGGATCCCTGTTAGAATTAATGTTGTTCTCTGTACCGAAGGCAGACATAAGAGAGGATAATTGTGATGGTTCATTTTATATGTCAACTTGACTGAATCCCAGGATGCCCAGGTGTTGGGTTAGGCATTATCTCTGAGTGTCTCTGAGGATGTTTCTGGAAGAGGTTAACATTTCAGTCAGTAGACAGTGGAGTGCATTCCCATCTCCAGTGTGGATGGGCATCACCCAAATCATTGGGATGTCAGTGGAACTAAAATGTGTAGGAAAGGAGTCACCCCTTCCTGCCTGCCTACTAGAGCTGAGACATCAGCCTTTTCCTGCCCTCAGGCTGGGATTTACACCGTCAGCTCCCCTGGTTCTTGGGCTTTCAGACTCGGGCTAGAATGACACCACTGGCTTTCCCGGGTCTCCAGCTCGCAGATGGCAGATCATGGGGCTTTATCAGCCCCATCATCTGTGATCCAATTTCTTAAATAATCAGTCTTTCTCTGGTCGGTTTTGTTTCATTTCTCTGGAGAACCCTCACTAATACAATAGTAAAAATGTTCCCAGGCAAAAAAATAAGGTTCAGTGAAAATGAAAGGAGAAACTTTTGAAAACTCCGAGTTTAGAAAATATAAACAGACATGTTGTTGGAGTAAGTAAAGGACATATAAATGAGAAGTGAAGTGAAAGAATGTCTTACCTTTAAAATGTGCTCTTTTTCAGCTTTTTATTACACATGTAATCAAAAATAATGAAAACAAAAATCCCAAAGCATTTTTCTTCTAAGATGGTTCATTCTTCAAGTATGCTATAAAATCAAAAACATTTTAGTTTATTTTCTAAAAACTTTCTTCAACAAGTTTAAGGAAACTTTTAGTTTATAAAAAGATTGACCTATTATGGAAATGTAGGAGTTGGTTTTCAGATGCATTTATTAAACTAGAACTGCCTTCTCATGTACCCACAGACTTTTTATTCCGGCCATGACTCTTAGATGGAAAGAATGTGAACGTTTTGAAGCTTTCATCTAGAGCATAACTGGGTAAAGCAAAGCACTGCACATCATCTCTGAGGCCTGCATTACAGTGGTAGATCTCTGAATTATGTGCAATCGTTTTAAAACAGTTTTATTGAAGTGTAATTTACCATCAGCTTCATGCATCACACACATGTACAGTTCAGTAATTTTTTTTTTTTTGAGCCCAGCAGAGGGCTTGAACTCATGACCCTGAGATCAAGACCTGAGCTGAAATCAGCAGTCGGATGCTTAACTGACTGAGCCACCCAGATGTCCCACAATTCAATAATTCATAGTATATGTATAAAGACTTGTGCAACAGACCCTCCAATCCAGCTTTAGAACATTTCCGCTAACCCAGAAAGTTCCCTCATGCCCATTTTCGGTCATTCTCAGCTCGCATCCCCTGCCCCAGGTAACCACTGACTCTTTATCTATAGATCTGCATTTTTCTAGAAATTTAATTAAGATGGAATAATACAGGGGTGCCTGGGTGGCTCAGTCATCCCACTCTTGATTTTGGCTCAGGTCATGATCTCAGAGTCCTGAGATCCATCCCCACCTTGGGCTGGCTCCATACTCAGTGGGGAGTCTTCTTGAGACTCTTTCTCCCTCTCCTTTTGCACCCCCCATCTATCTATCTATCTATCTATCTATCTATCTATCTATCTATCTATCATCTATCTATCTATCATCTATCTATCTATAAAATCAATTTTTTAAAAAGGAATAATACAACAGCGTCTTCTGGATCTGCTTTCTTTCCCTTGCATAATTCTTCTGAGGTTCATCACTGTTACAGCATGTATCAATAGTTCATTCTTTTTGTAAGTGAGTAGCATTACATTGTTTCTATATTTTGTTCATTGGTTTGGATTGCTTCCAGTTTGGGGCTGTTATAATAAAATTTGGGTAAACATTTATGTGCAGGTTTTTGGGTGGATATTACTTGTATATTTCTTATGGGTAGATGCTTAGGGAGTGGAATTGCTGGCTTATATTATAAATACACCTTAAATTCTAAGAAACTGTCCAACTTTTTACAAGCAGCTATAGCAATTTATGTTCCCACCAGGAATGTATAAGGAAGGGTTTCTCTTTCTCTGTATCTTCTCCAAGAATTGGTATTGTCAGGTTTTTTTTTTCCTTTTGAATTATATCAGGTCTGGTGTGTATACATCAGTCTCTAGTTGAAGTTTTATTTTGCATTTCTATACTAACTAATGATGTCGATCATGTTTTTATGTTCTGTTTACCCATTCATATGTCTTTGGTGAAATATCATTAAATCTTTTTGGTTCTCTTATTCTCAGGTTGTCTACTTATTACGGAATACTGAAAGTTTTTTTTTTTTAAATTCTGGAGATAAGTCATTTACCAGATTTATGATGTATACATAGGTCTTTCAAGTCTGTGGCTTGTTTTTTTCATTTTCTCAGTGATGTTTTTTGAAAAGCAAAAGTATTAATTTTGAAGAAGTCCAATGAATCATGTTTTCTTCTTTAAGATCTTGTTTTTGGTGTCACGTCAGTGCCCACAGTAATAGATTTTCTCTTACATTTTTTCTCAAGTTTTATAGTTTTTGCTTTTATTTAAGTCTGTGATCCATTTTGAGTCAATTTTTGTGTGTGATATGAGGTAAGGATCTAAGTTCTTTTTTTTCTTTTCTTTCTCTCTCTCTCTCTCTCTCTTTTTTTTTTCAAATAGATATTCAGTGCTCCTTCAACTATTGTTGAAAGAACTGTCCTGGGATGCCTGGGTGGTTCAGTCAGTTAAGTGTGTGTGAGGTCAAGCCATACTTCCAGCCATACATCCAGACTTGTGTCCAGCCCCACATCAAGCCCCACCTCAGGCTCCGTACTCAGTGTGGAATCTGCCCGTCCCTCTCCTTGCCCCAGCTTGCGCTCTCTCTCTTTCAAACAAATAAAATCTCTTTAAAAAGAAAAGAAAAACTGTCCTTTACCCATTGAATCACTTTGGACCCTTTTAGTGAAAATCAACTGACCATAAATATAAGGTTTTATTTCTCAATTTCAGTTGTGTTCCTTTGATCTATATGTCTGTCCTTACTCCAGTACTATACTGTCATGATTGGTGTAATTAACCTTAACAAAATTTCAAAATCAGGAAGTAAAAGTCATCTAAGTTTGTTCTGTTTTGTTTTCAAATTTGTCTGGCTACTCTAAGTCCTTTATATTTCCATATAAATTTTAGGAGCTTTTTGTCAATGTCTACAAAATAAATAAATAAATAAAAGCCTGCAGAAATTTTGATAAGGATTTCTTTGAAGTTATAGATTTGGGAAGAATTGCCATCTTAATATTGAGTCTTCCAATACATTAACATTCAATGTGTATCCATTTACTTTTAAAATGTTCTTACACTGTCTAGAATCTCCATTATGTGGTTGATTAGAAGTGGTGAGAGCAGACATCCTTGCATTGTTCGTCATCTTAGGAGGAAAGCATTCATTATTTTACCATTAAGCCTGATATTAGTTGTAAGGAGGTGTTTTGTTTTCTTTTGTTTTAAGATGTCTTTTTATCAAGTTGAAGTTTCTTTTTAATTTGTGTAAAGTTTTTAGTCATGAGTGGGGTTTTGATTGAGTCAAATGCCTTTTCTGCCTGACTTAAGTGATAATGTGGTTTCCTCCTTTATTAATATGATGTATTACATTAGATGACTTTAAGATATGAAACCAAATTTGTATTGTTGAGATAAATCTAATTAGGTCATGGTATAAAAACTTTTTATATGTTTTGGGATTTCTGTTAATATTTTGCTAGGGATTTTTACACTTACATTCATCAAGAATTGCTATGTAGTATCCTTTCTTTCTGAAAGTCTGAGGGGGGGTTGTATTATTTCTTAATTTATATTATTTCACTTAATCAAATTCGCCAATGAAGACATTTAGGCCTAAATTTTTCACTGTGGGAGGATTTTTCATTATTAATTCAATTTTTTTACATCATATGGGTCTATTCAGATTTTCTACTTCTTTTTTTTTTTAATTTTATTTTATTATATTATGTTAATCACCATACAGTACATCCCCAGATTCCGATGTAAAGTTTGATGCTTCATTAGTTGCATATAACACCCAGATTTTCTACTTCTTCTTGAGTCACTTTTGATTTTTTAGGTCTTTCTATGAAGTNTGAGGGGGGGTTGTATTATTTCTTAATTTATATTATTTCACTTAATCAAATTCGCCAATGAAGACATTTAGGCCTAAATTTTTCACTGTGGGAGGATTTTTCATTATTAATTCAATTTTTTTACATCATATGGGTCTATTCAGATTTTCTACTTCTTCTTGAGTCACTTTGATTTTTTAGGTCTTTCTATGAAGTTGTTCATTTAATGTAAATTATCTAGCTTGGGATCAGGTTTTTCATAATATTTATTTATATTCATTTTTTATTTCTTTTGGTTTAACATTGTAGTTTCCTTTTGTATTACCGATTTTGAGAATTTATGTCTTGCAGTTTTTTGGAGAATCTAGCTAATTGTCAATTTTTTTGATTTTTGTTTTTAAAAGCAATTTTTGGTNTAATGTAAATTATCTAGCTTGGGATCAGGTTTTTCATAATATTTATTTATATTCATTTTTTATTTCTTTTGGTTTAACATTGTAGTTTCCTTTTGTATTACCGATTTTGACAATTTATGTCTTGCAGTTTTTTGGAGAATCTAGCTAATTGTCAATTTTTTTGATTTTTGTTTTTAAAAGCAATTTTTGGTTTAATTGACTTTTCTCTACTGCTTTCTGTTTTCTGTTTCATTGATTTTTGTTCTGATCTTTACTATTTCCTTCCTTCTGCTGCTTGCTAGGAGTTTAATATGCTCTTCTTCTACTAGTTTCTAAAGGTGAAAGTTGAGATTATTGATTTGAGATTGTTCNTGATCTTTACTATTTCCTTCCTTCTGCTGCTTGCTAGGAGTTTAATATGCTCTTCTTCTACTAGTTTCTAAAAGTGAAAGTTGAGATTATTGATTTGAGATTGTTCTTTTTTTTCGTACTCTAGGATTTAAAACTCTAAATTTACTTCAAAGCACTGCTATAGTTGCATCCCATAAATTCTGATACGTGTCTTTTCTGCTTCCTTTAGTTCAAGCTTGTGATTTCTCCTTAGCCCATAAGTTATTTAGAAATGTGTTAGTTTTAAAATATTTGAGCATTTCCCAAGTTTCCTTTGTAGTTGATATCTAATATGATTCTACTGTGCTTGGAGTATGTACTTTTTATGATTTCAACCCTCCTAAATTCTTTTAAAAAAAAGATTTTATTTTATTTATTTGCCAGAGAGTGAGAGAGAGAGAGAGAGAGCACAAGCAGGGAGAGGGGCAGGCAGAGAAAGAAGCAGGCTCCCTCCTGAGCAAGGAGCTGGATCCAGGGCTCCATCCCAGAACCCTGGGATCATGACCTGAGCTGAAGGCAGCTGCTTAACCAACTGAGCCACCCAGGCATCCCAACCCTCCTAAATTTATTAAGACTCATTTTAGTGCCTAACATATGGCTTATTCTTGTTTGTAGTCTATTTAAGCATGTTCTGTGCATGCTTGAAAAGAAAATATATCCTTTTGTTGGGTAGAGTATCTTTTAAATATTAATTAATCAAGTTGATTAATAGTCTTGTTCAAGTTTTCTATAGTCTTACTAATTTTGTGTCTAGTTTTTCTATCAGTTATTGAGAAAAGTTATTGAAATTTCAAACTATAATGCTTAAATGTACATTTTTTCTTTAAATTCCTTTTCCTTTCGTGTATATTAGGGCTCCATTTTTTTTTTAAGATTTTATTTATTTATTCGACAGAGATAGAGACAGCCAGCGAGAGAGGGAATGCAAGCAGGGGGAATGGGAGAGGAAGAAGCAGGCTCACAGCAGAGGAGCCTGATGTGGGGCTCGATCCCACAATGCCGGGATCACGCCCTGAGCCGAAGGCAGATGTCCAACCGCTGTGCCACCCAGGTGCCCCTAGGGCTCCATTTTTAAATGCATATATATTTATAATTGTATCTTTCTTATGTATTGGCACTCTTATCATTATGAAATATCTCTTTTTCTAGTAATATTTCTGGTCTTCAAGAATGTTTTGATTAATATTAATGTAGCTACTCCAGCTGTCTTATGGTCACTATTTGCATAATATATATTTTTTCATCCTTTTAGTTTCACACTATCTGTATCTTTGAATCTAAGGTGTACAGCATATAGTTGGATCTTACTTTTCTCCAGCTTGATAATTAGTGCCTTTGATAGCACTGTTTAGTCTATTCACATTTAATGTAATTATTGATCAAGTTGGAATTACATCAGCCATTCTTCTAGATATTTTTCATATTGTCATATGTTCTTATTTCTCTGTTGCTCCTTTACTATCCTCCCTTATGTTAAACAAATACTTATTAGGGTATCATTTACATTCCTCTGTTGACTTTTGACCATAGATTTTCAAAGTTACTTCTTAAGTGGTTGCTATAGGAATTAAAATGTGCTTCTTAATTTATCACAGTTTATGTCCAGTTAATTATGACTTGATTGTGGTAAAGTATAACAGTCTTGCCCCAGTTTAATTCAATTCTACCTCCCACTTTGTGTTATTATCATATATATTACATCTCTATATATTATAAACTCAGCAGTATGGTGAAATAATTATTGCTTTCTATAATTTTACATTCTTAAGTTATTTACATTTAACACATACTTCCCATTCCCAGTACTCTCCATTTTTCCCCTGTGAATTTAAGTTACCCTCAGGTACCCTATTCATTAAGTCTGAGGAAGTTTCTCTACAATTTCTTGTAAAGCGGATCTGCTAGCAACACATTATCTCAGTCTTTGTTTATTTAGAAACGTGGGGTTTTTTTTGGGGGTTGGGGTTGGCCTTCATTTTTGAAGGATAGTTTTGTTGGATATAAAATTCATGGTTGATAGTTCTTTCCTTTCATCATTCAAAATAGATCATCCCACAGTCTTCCAGTCTAATGCAAGGACATATTAATCATAATGTTATTCCCTTGTATGTTAATAATTGTTTTCCTCTTGTCATTTAATTTTTTCCCTTGTCTTTTAGCGGTTCAGCTATGATATATCTAGGTGTTAGTCTCTTTGTGTTCGTCCTACCTAGAGTAGGACAACATACCTAAAAGGATGTTTAAAAATCATTTATATCATTATATACCATTAAGTTTTTGAAGACTATTGACTATATTTCTTTAATGTCAATTTTATAGCATATATGGAAATAAAATATATGATAAAGAACATAAAGGATGGGTGGATTGTAAATTGAAGCATATAGTAGAAAGGCGCTATGCTTTTTGTGGAGTATTTGAACACTTTTGAAGATGGACTGTATGATAAGTTAAAGATACATAATGAAATCTCTGTAATTGCCACTAAAACAGTCAATACAAGGAGGAATAACAAGTAATCAGTAGAAGAGATAAAATGAAATGCTTACAATATATTGTTCACCCCCCAAAACTGCATTTCCAATGGAATGGCTAACCTAAATTTTGAAGAGGAATTGGAGTAACTGGAGTTCTTATGCATGGTCAATGGGAGTATAAAATGTACAGCCACCTTGGAAAACTGTCTAGCAGACTCTTAAAAAGGTAAAAATCTTTTGTATGACTCAGCAATTCCAGTCCTAGCTCTTCATCCCTCAACCCCCCAAAAGGAAAATATATATCAGCAAAAGGTCTTGTTAAAGAAGGTTTATATCAGCTTCATTGATACAGCAAAGAACTAGCCTAAGTGTCCATTCAGAAGAGATTGGATACACACATGAAGGTCTGTTCACTTAGGGGAACACTGAAACAAAAGAACAAACTGCTAGTGAACACAAGATCATGAATGGTGCTCAATAAAACGTAATGTGAAGTAAAATAAATCGGACACCGAAAGGTACATATTTTGTGATTCCTTTTGTGTGAAGTTCTAGGATACACCACATTCATCTGTTGTAATAGAAATAACATCAGTGGTTGCTTCTGATGGGATCACTTACTGGGAAGGGGTCTGAAGGAACTTTCTAGACTTAAAAAAAATGTTTTTTTCCTTGATAGACGTGAAAGTAAACTCAGTGTATCATTTGTCAAAACTAATCAGACGTTTATGATGTGTGCGTTTAAGATCTATGTGTTAGTAAATTATACCTTAATAAAATACTACAATGATTGAAGGACAGGCAACTGAAGTCAGTGAGACCAACTTGCAGGCTGTTGAATATTTCAGTTAAGAAATGAAGACATTCTTTTTTTTTTTTTTAAGATTTTATTTATTTATTTGACAAGAGAGAGAGGCAGTGAGAAAGGGAACACAAGCAGGGGGAGTGGGAGAGGGAGAACCAGGCTTCCCGCCAAGCAGGGAGCCTGATGTGGGGCTCTATCCCAGAACACTGAGATCATGACCTGAGCCAAAAACAGACGCAGAAATGAAGACATTCTGAAATAAGGTCCGTAGTCTTAGCAACTGGGGAGAAAAGAATAGATTCCATGATACTAAGAAAAGGGAATCTATAAGAATATGTGACCAATTATAAAGAAAAGTAATAAAGAGAAAAGAGTAAAAGAAGCCTTCCTGGCTTTTGGATTAAATAACTAGGTAGGTCATAATACCAATTTACAAGAATAGGAAATCAGAAAGAACAAGTGAAAGGGGGAAATGAGATCAGTCTTGGTTATCTTGAATATAGATTCTATGTAGTTAGACATACTTAGTATCAATTACGTCTGGATTTTGAGTAACAGATTTGGGCTAAATAGGTAAATTTGGGATTCATAAAGGTTTGAAATTACTTAATTGACTGTCAATTGTACTTT
>NC_048220.1:46152618-46154084 GCF_002007445.2 Ailuropoda melanoleuca
CTTGGTCCTCCAGGAGGCACGTTCTCACTCCAGAGGTTCATATTCTTTTGGCATAGAGCTTCAAAAACCTTTGGGATTTCCAGAGTAGATAGGAAGATCTTTTTTTACTCATAAAGAGCTCCTTTGGGCCATATCTGAGTGTATGCTAATAAGGTGACTCAAGCTGGGTCCCTAGATATCTTTAGTATGGAATCATTTGAAAGAAAAACTGACATGTTAAGAGGGTGCAGTTTTCAGCCCTACTCCCTGACTCCCAGAGACGGAAGGGTGGCTAGAGACTGAGTTCAGTCATATGGCCAATGATTTCATCAATCATGCCTACATAATGTAAGCATGTAAGCTTTGCCTTGGGCTGTTTTCTAGGGAACCCAAGATAGGACAGAAGTGTAGCAAGACTCTGTGTTAGAGGAAACTGTGTCTTATGACCTGGTGGTAATATCCCATGTCTAATCTCTGCAACATAAATGGTAATATGATTGCCAACTTCAGACAAGGTGGACTCCATTGGAATCATCTGGAAATAAATTTGGATATTGTCCCTGGTTGTATAACCCAGAAATATGTTTTATGCCTAGAGATGTATTTGCAGCTGAAAATCCTGTCTTACATGGGAAAATAAGAAAAAACTACAAGCATTATTGAAATAAAAAACTTCCTATTTTGGAGGTGATAGGATATCTTTATTTAATGATGGTGATGGTTGATGGCCCGTATGTTTGTTTTCAAAAATGTGTTTATTTGGTAAAGTAAAAATTGCCCTGATTTTTGTAAAACAAAACAAAAACATGCTTATGAAATTCAAAAGTCGTGGAACCAGTGGATTTTTCCCCTTAGAGAACAGGATCCTAGCTATCCATTCTGTGGCTTTTCTTTGACCCAGATATAAAACGCACTGAAGCTGCTCTTTTCCACAAGTTTGGAAAGAAGTAATTAATTGGGGGCTTAGGGATTATTGGTGGACCAGGGGAGGTGGAGAGGTTCTTGTTATAGATGTTCACCTGGGATAACACAGAGAAACAGCTCACTAGATGGAGACTCTAAAAAAAAGTTATAGAAGACGTATCTCTCATACAGCCACTGTCTTTCCCTCTTTCCTGTGTCAGTCAGACTGTAAAATATAAGATAATAAGGTTACCTGTGTCTGGTGTTAATAAGACAGTGCATGTACTGAGACCATATCTTCCAAGGCTCTTCTGCTAAATGAGACTATAATGGTTTTGTTTTTGTTTTTTTAATATTGGGAAGCCAGAGGAAACAGACTTCTGGTGGTAGGGAGGTAAAGAGGTAGGCTAATATTCCCTACCACCAAAAGCATCAAACTGGACGAAATTGTCAAAAAGACAATCATTTCAGTGCTTTGCGAATTGACCAAAGCAAAGGCAAATGACAAATTGAATGGTGTTTCTTCATGAAAAACTGCTAGAACTTCAGGTAAGAAAGGTAGTCTTTAATCATCTTGCCAAGAG
>NC_048220.1:46154281-46177623 GCF_002007445.2 Ailuropoda melanoleuca
GTCCTGGCAGAAGTTAGAAGCTGGGGCAGACTTCACCGAAGCCTGAACCTTGAATACATGTCCCAACCCACATATAGATCCACCAGGAAAACGTAGGTACCTTAGGGATGGAACATTTAAGCACAATATCTGCCCGATCAACTGGCTGATCAATCAGCAAAAGAGACACTATGCTGACCCCAGAGCAACCCCTAATAAGCCAGGTGAAAAAATGAAAAGAATAAAAAAAAAATCTGAGCAGATGTATTAGTGGCTGCACACCTTTGGAGAGACAGAGTCCATAAATTAAACCCAAGTGAGTTAAAGTCAAGATCCCCATTGGAGAAAATCAGAATCCAGCTTTGCCATAATATAGTATCTAAAACATGCAACTTTCAAGAACAAAATATTGAGACATTCAAAGAAATAGGAAAGTGTGAATGTTATTCAGGGGGAAAAAATCACTCTAATGTTGGCATTAGCAAAGATGTCAAACAACCATTATTAATATATCCAAAGAATTGAAGGACAATGTAATGATAATGTGAAAACAAATAAGGACACCGGCACTCAGGTCTTGTTTTTTAATACCGTTTTCCAGTGAAAAGAAGTGAATCCTTGGAGAAATTGCTAAGGTTGGGAAATACACCAGATGAGCCTGGACTGGAGTGACTTATTGTGCCAGAAAGTAAAGAAAGTACTCAAAAAAAGGGGGGGGAGGAAGAAAAAAGAAAAAGCATAATACAGTCTGAGAGATTCTAAGTTCTCATACTCAACCAACTCTCTGCCTTCAAAAATTCTTTGAAAGTCCAGTGATTTTTTTCTTACCCTCATTTGTGATTCTTTTCTCCTTCTCTCTGCGTTCTACCAGAGATAACAGCCATGGTTCCCATCTCTCCTAGGAGGGATTTGTCCACTTTCGGATTTTAGTTTATCAGGGTGCTTTGCAATCTCAACTCCCTGGTGGGCTTAAAATTATAATGATTTTTCAGTTATCTGGTTTTTTGTTGGGAGCAACATTTCCTTGTGATTTTGCACGTCTTTGAGATGAACTTCCTATAACTGCTTGAAAGAGTTCTCAAACTCTTGTCAAAATGATCCCGTAAAATTCTGTCATGCATTTTTTTCCTTCTGGAATCTTCTTCTCCCCACTGTTTTTTCTTGGAAATTTCTACTCCTTCAAAAGGAGTACACTGGAGTGGACAAAAGAAGTATAAAAGGAGTACACTGCAGCCACCTGCCACTTCTTCTGAAATGTGTAACTCAAGAGTTTTTGAACCTCACTATTGACACTTGAAGCCAGAAAGATCTCTGTTGTAGAGTCTATCCTGTGCATTGTAAGATGTTTGCCAGCATCTCTGGTCTCTACTCACTAGATGGTAGTTGTTTACCATGTGCCCTCTCTGACTGTGACAACTAAAACTTCTCTGGACATTCCCAGACAGAACAACTGGTATACCTTGATCCTTCCTCTGGGATCAGGATAAGGAGTGGCCCTTAAGTGCTTTTGCTCTTATGTTATTCTGTATCTACCTATTATACTGACACTTACTATATTTTCCTTTATTTGCCTATTTTTTCTCAGTCTCTCCAGTGTGCGTGTGCACAGGTGGCCTGCACACACACACACACACACACACACACACTTGAGTCAGGTGAAAAGTTCCTTAAAATCCTCTGGTGTACTAAGGAAGGTGAATGTTAAGAGTTGGACAGAGTTGATGGGTGTGAGGGTGTAAATGATTTGGAGAATTAAAAAAGAGCTAAAGATCTTTGAGGAGAGGAAAAGCTACAGGGGGACAGATGCATGCGTATGTGTGTTTGTAGATGCATGTTTGCATGCATATATGTGTGTGCTAGCATGGAAGTGTGATGGGGAGGGGACACCCATCCATCCTGTAGAGGGGAATGTATTGGAGCCGGAGAATAGAGAGACATTAATGGAAAAAAGGTTGTGAGGAAAATAATGTTTAGCAATTAAAGTGGTAGTTTGAGAAAGTTAAAGAGGTGTAATCAAGTTTCTTACTGCGTTTTGCCCTGTAGTATAACATTGAACATTCTCTTCATTTTACCTGAAAAATCTTTATTCCTGTGGAGTTGTATTTGCTTTTTAAGATTGCATGGGAAGTTCCAAGTCCTGCTCTGAGGTGAATGAGATGTTAACAGTCCTGGGTGGGAGGTGGTATGGTGTACAGTCACTTGTTCTTAATAATTCGTTTGCACTGTTGTCCTGCTGTCTGCTGCTTGAAGGCTGGGTGTTTCACTAATCTAGAGCAGAGTTTATGGCCCTTAGTAGACTGTGAATATCTATTGTACAGGTACATGGCTGAGAAGTACCTTCTCTCTCACGAGTGAGAAAATGACCGGTGCGTATTATTCTCCCAGCTTATGGGGGAAAGGAATAGCCTGGTCACATAACCTACAGAAAGAACCTTCTTTGTATTTCTCATCCTTAGATGCCAGGTGAGGATTGGTCATCTTTGGATATAAAGTAGAAGTGAGAGGAAGAGAAGGAGGAGGAGGAAGAATAGCATTTTCTAACATTTTTTTTTATCTAATAAGAGATTGAAAGATGCCCCCCAAAATGTCAATTATAATTTTAACATCAGTCACTGTTGCTAAGAGATTCAAATTTCACGGATGTTTAAATGTGAAATAAAAGTTAATATTAGATTTGGAAAATCGGTACATGTCACACACTTCTCTGTGTGATTTAAATAGTTAACTAATTTCATCTTTACCACTAGCCTCTGAGGAATCTTATTATTAGGTGGCAGAAGGGCCACTATGTTTGAGTCCTTGGATTCATTCCAGGTTATGATGTCCATGGAAAGCTAAGTCTTGTAGACATGGTGATGGATCCTTTGGTAATTCTGGTAGAAAACTATTTCTGAAAAGATACACATACAGAAGCTGATCAAAAGGATTTGAGAAAGAATATTTATGGTGAGCCTAAAAACCATCTTATAGAAATTTAAAGGGGAAGGGGAATAAGTAGATGTTTTATTCACAATTATTCCATGATGTTACTATAATCCACAAATTGGGGCAGGAAACAGTTAAAACATTTTCAAGCACTGAAAGGGCCTTCTGTGCCAGATGATTAGTTTGAATGTGTGCCATACTGTCTGAATACTAAGCAAGACCACTTTCCTTTTGCTCTACAGCTGTGGACAGAGAAGGACATTTCTTTGGGGAGGGGAAAGGGGGGGAAGCCTAGAGAAAGAGTTTGTTGTTCCTGAGAGGACAGACATCTCAGCATGCTAGAAGTTTTTCCTTCCCTCCCCACCTCCACCCCTACCCCCTCAAAGGCTTGGGAACATCATGCTGAGAGGGAGGTTGAGAAACACAAAGAAGATTATGGAGAGGCAAGAGGGAAGCAGACTAGGGAGATTTCCTCATCTGAGTGAGGAAACTGAGCAGGGTGTCTAGAAGTGTGGTTCCGGGAGCAAAACAGCTTGCATGGGAAACCTAGTCCCCATCAGTTCGCCAACTGTATGACTAGAACTAGCTACTCAGCCTCTTCAGGTCTCCATCTGCTCATCTGTGAAACATGGATAAAACCTCATCGGGATGGTATAAGGATTATTAACCTTGTGACCGGCACAAAGTTAAGCATTAGCTATGGTTATTTTGAGACTTAAAAAATTAGCATGCCAATAGATAGATAGATAGATAGATAGATAGATAGATAGATAGATAGAGACATATTAGTATATACAGACTACATTTGTATGATCCTGTATGCATGGCTGAGCAGTGTTCTAGACAATCAAAGAAAGAAGTAAGGTAGCTAGGTGTAAGAGAAGATATGAGACATGACCAAGTTTGCTGACATATAACCAAGAAACCAAGGCACTAGACCACAGTCCCCTAGAACAAAGTTTTCACCATCTGTGGCAGGACACAGTGTGATGTCATGGATAGCAAGGTGCAGAGCTATAGCTGGCTTCCCCAGAAAGTGGTTGTGAACTGCAGCAAGTGGCTATTAGGGATAGGATTGCGTTGCAAGTATAGACATCATCCTTGAATGGCGTTCTTTTCAACATAAGTATTTTGGAGCAGTGTTTTTCAGCTTTGGCTGAACAATAGAATCATCTGGGGAGCTTTTAAAAATGTATGGATTTCTCAACCCTATTCTAAACAAGTTGAATTGGGATCTCTGGGAGGTTCAGGCATCCATATCCTAATGGGCAGCCAGGACGGAGAACGAGTGCCTTGGAGCAGTGGTTGCCGAACATCGTAATCTCTTGAAAAGGCTATTAAAGTCCAGGTTGCTGGACTCCATGCCAAGAGTTTCTGATTCAGTAGGTCTGATGTGGGGCCTGTGCATCAATGCCCTTTAGCCAACGACCACCAAGAATATACCTGTAGTTAAACAAGCTGGATTTGTTATTCATTGCAGTGATGGAGAACACAGACCTTGGGGAACCATGGATATCTCAGTATGAGATGTAGGATTTGAGCTTCGGTTTAGTGATTTGAGGGAAAGTTTAAACAAGTAGGAACTTGCTCGGTTTAGTGATTTGAGGGAAAGTTTAAACAAGTAGGAACTTGCTCTATGCTGGATGTTGTCAGAAAATGAAGGCAGTTCTGTGACTGGACATTAGAATAAATTTCATCTTTAGAAAGGGGAGACTAGCAAGAGGATAAGCTATCATTAGTAGAGAAGCAGCAGCCACTCATCTTGGCCAAGAGTAGAAGTGTTTAGTAATTTGTGGGCTGCACAATGCCCTTGTTGTTGTCTGTGTTTAGATAAGATTATGAAGTGGCCTTGTTTTGTCTTATTTTATCATGGTCTCAGAGTAACCTTGCATGAGGTGGTTATTCTGTGAGATCGGTGTGATCAGCAGGAGAATGAGGTGGTTTACCGTGGGTGCTAGGCCAACTTTCAATGGTAGGTAGTGCCCCTTCCCATTTTTTTCCTTTCATGTAAGTTCCAGATGATGCTGATATGACTAGTTCAGAGACCCCCCAGGCTTTTGAGAACCACTGTCCAAGAGGATGCAGAGACCTTAAAGTTATGTTTGGAATAGGTGCAAAAGAAAAAAAAAGAACATGAATACAGCCTTGAAAGGAAGGATACAGAGCTTCAGGGGAAAAACAAAAGAAAATAAGAGTAACATAGACTAGCAGATAATGTAGCTTGGGGAAACTGAGTCCAGCACAGATAATGCAATACACCAGCTTTAAAGATGCATAAAGCTAGCATTATCTGGCTGTATTCTTCCTCTCCAGCTCCCAGCTGCCTTCTTTGACCAACTTACAGGTCAGGGCTTTTGTGCATACATTTTCCTTTGCCTGATAAATGGCCCATTTTCTACCTCATTCCTACTTTCTTCCGTACCCTCTTAAAATGTCCCATCTTCAGAGAGGCCTTCCCAGACCCCCCACACTAAGTTAGCTTTCTTCTTCATCACTCCCCTATCACCTTGTTTTCTTCAATGTCTCCATTGTGATTTACAATCAGATGTTTACTCTTACAGTAGTTGATTTAGTTTTTCTGTCTCCCCCACTAAACTGTGAGCTCCTTGTGAGTAGAGAGCATGCCTCGTTTGCTGACCATTAACTCTTTCACATCTAGAAGAGTATTGGAAGGGAAAGACCCACTTCCTTCCCCAGCATGCATAAGTCACAGATGAGTCCCTATTTCCTTCTATCTAGCCAGTTCATATGGTATGTTTAAAAATTATTTATTGCTTTGGCTTGTCAGTGATACTCTTCTCTGCTTTCTGTTGCTTATACACATTCCATCAAATGCTTTATATTTTCCATTAAAGTAATCAAGGAAAAATATAAGGCATTTGAAGGGATCTACCCGAAGCAAAGAAATTTGAGTTTCACATCGTAACAAATTGCGATTTAGCATCAAGTCTTCCCTGTCTTGATTCAATGTGATCATCGCTCTTTTAGTTGTCATTTTATGAGAACTAGTAGGAACTAACCTTAAAATGAAATTTTTCTTTTGGGCATTTTATTTGTTTGAGACGTTTCTTGGGTTTGTTGATTCAATTAAGTGTTCTGACACACTTCCCTCAACCTTTCTTCCGGGGCTGGGCTCGCACAGCAGCCTTTTGGCTATGGCTATGGGACAGGACAAGGGATTTTTGGCACGAATGAGATCCAGCAGAGCCTCAAAAATTTTAAATTTCAAGCCAAACTGGGTCCTGTTCAGATCTGGTTTAGCTGGCTCCTGGATTCTGAATGCAAACCTTTCAAAATGGTCATAAAATGGTAACAGAAGACTCTCTGGACATCCATCAAATGACACTCACCAAACATCACTTTAACAAGTTAAGTGTAAATGAAACAGGAACATAGGGACTCCATTGTCCTAAAAATACACAGAGATTTAAAATAAAGGCAAATAAAGAAGTTCCTTGGTGACATGTGTTTTTGGGTTTGCTGAACTTTGGAAAGTTCTCCAAGACATTTATCAGGTCTCATATGCAGCTGGCTTCACCCACTCCCCTCATGTGTGGTCAGTGACTTGCCTACTCTTCCCTTGTACTCACAAAGCCATTTGCTCTTCTCCTAAGATGAAGCCAAGCTCCCTGTCATTAGTATGTACAGATGTGAACGAAGCCCCATGCTCCCTGGGCCTCAGGGAACATGTGTTCCCCAAGCAGGGTGAGAAGAGGCACTTTATTTTCTCTCCACCCCAACCCTACCCACCTTCCCTTGTCCTGCCTTTTCCAGAGCCTTGCCTCTTCCATGTTTAGGACCAGAGGGGTGATCAGGTCATATCCCAGGTGAAGCAGGGCTCCAATACAGGCCTTCAAGTCTCAGAAACTTTAACTGGGTTGGGGGTACTGATTCCTACAGGCTACAAGCACAACGCGGACCCCTGAGTGTTCTTTAAGTCCAGACCCTTACAGCCAAGTATTCACACTGCTGCCATGAGAGCCTCTCCTTGTCTGCTTCTGCCTCCTACTATCTATACTTGGAAATGGGAGGCCTGCCGTCTGTCATTACTCATGAGCTCACAGCCTTCTCCAGCGGGAGAAGCAGGTAGACTATCATTTCACCTCCAACTCTGTTCTTCCTTTAGACTTTTTGTCTGAGTGTGGGCTTTATTTTCCTGTGGTATATACGTAATGAACTTAACCGCAGCAGTAAAGAATGGTTTTGCTGCTTTTGTCCTTGGCAGCCATGCCATCAGAGAGTCTTGTGGCCATATTCCACAGGCTGTGATGATCGCCAGCCCACAAAAAGCTTCTGAAGCACCCCGGCTACCTCTTTTGAGATGATACGGTGGACATTAGGGGATCTTCAGAGGCTTCCAAGCACCTGTTTCCTCATGAGTCTTTAGTCCCTCACAATGCCAGCAAGCAGTTCTCCACCAGGCTGGAGAGGAACCAGGCAGTTTTGTGCACAGTGTGATCCCTGGGAAGCTTTTGGGCAGAGAGTCACCTGCTTTGCTTTCTTTCAGGTGAACAACCCAAAACAAGCAGGGAGACTTCCCTTGCCTAAATAAATAAAGTGCCTGTAGGGGCAGTCAGTGCACCCTGGGATGTCCTGTAGAGTTTGTTTGGCTTGCAGGATGGGTCATTCATCTGATGTGAAAGAAGTGGCTTGCATTCCTAGGTTTGGGTTTGGTTTGTTTTTTTCCTGTTTTAATCTTTTCTCCTTTTGCTCAACGATTTCTTGTTGTGACTTATTTATTTTTTTAAAAGATCTGGATTTTTGTGAGGAAAATGAAGGCATGGGGAAAGGGTGTCAGGGTGTGGATTAAGAATTAAAATGTCAGTTCAGATGCACAAGAAGAGGCCAGTTATCACTCATAGGAAAGTCAAGAATGAAGTTTTGGTCGTGGAGTCCTGACTAGCTAGTGGAATGGGACTCATGCTCTGTTCTTGTCAGAATGGCTATAAAAGCGATCAAGGATATATAGAAAAGCAGGATATGTTTTCCTCACTGTTCCGTGGAACATCCTTGTCTCAGCTTCTGTGTTTGTTCAGCAAATAAAAGAAGTTTGAATGCCAGGAGTTAAAGGGAAGCCCATTCCGGTCAATCTAATATGGGAGGAAAGAGTTAAGAACATTTTTCCTTGACATGACATGATCCTAGTCAGGCTCCTCATCAGCAAGGCAGGGTGAGATCTCCTGGTGGGAAGGCCTGGTAGACCCAAAATCCTGTCCAGAGGCTCCCTGCATTATCTCCATGTGCTGTTAAGCTGTCCGAGATCTCTCAAGCTTTTGAGATGGACGGTTGGATCCTCTGCGTCCTTGCTGTTTTCCATCATTTGCTAGTGTGTGCCACTGCAGCTCCCTTCCCCCCACCCTCATTCTCCAGTTGTGTATTATGCTCATGGCCAACACCAAATTCAATTACTGTGGAAAAATGAAGAAAAAAAAAAAGAGGAAGAAGAAATTCAATTTAACCAGGCAAATTGTTGAATTTAAGAATACAAAAACAGGCAGCCTTATGCATAGCCCTGTTTATCCTCTGAGAAAGTCCTAACATGTTCTTTTCATCCCTATTCAAAGAATGACTAGACAAGATCCACCAGGGAACATTTTGGGGAGAGTTCTCCCTTGGTTGGCAAAGACAAGGGGGGATGACCTCGTAAATTTCTTACATCACTGATTTTTACAAGTCTTTATGAGAATATTGGCATTGTAGGCCTTTACCCCAAAGTAAGCTGGTACAGTTTGTGGGGAAACCGTTAATATAGCCATGGAGCCTTGTGGAATACTTGATTCAGCCAAGATGCACACAGGGTGAGTGAAAAAAGCAGACTCGAAAAGTAAACACAGCTGCCTTCACAATGCTTTCCTTTGCCTTAGCTCTGGTGACATTTTGAGAAATTACTGAAAGTAGGGGTGGAATGGTAGTCTTCATTCTTCTGTTTCTCATTGCCACGTACTTCCCACAAGCTGAACAAACCAGGTTCATCAGCTAAAATCGATGAAAACATAGAGTGTCTAGCACCCTGCTAGAACTTCAGTTACGTCGCTTGGTGTTGCTGGTTCATGACATCAACTCGTCTGGGGCAAGAGCATAAACTGTCCAAATAACTGAAATATTAAACTGAGATATTACTCTTTTGCCTTGGTGCACCTGCCAACAAATCTTATCAAGCCCTTTCCAGAATTTTTTTTACATAGCTTATCCCTCAGTGACCATCATTTCTTCTTGTTTTGTCTATCTCCGATCTCTAGTCCTCTTATCTCTCTGATTTCTCTGTGGTAAATGCCTGGGTTTGGCCTGACCAACCAAATCACTCTGACCCTGATTTCTGGAAACTGCTCCTGCCTTTCCAGCACTGTTTACATTCTGCAGTGGATTCATGACCTCACTCCAGTCTCACCCCCCTTACGCCACACCTATTCTCAGACACTCTTGATTGGTCAGTAGTGGGCACCTGATTCAACCTGAGCCATTCAAAAACCCTTCTTCAGAGAATTTAGATTCCAGCCTCTGCCATGCTCGTCTCCTAGACAAAGGAGATAAAACATTGCAAACGGTTGGCTATTAAGTTTTTGGGGGGAGGAACAGAATTCTTTACCACGTTAGAAGGAAAGAAAACTGGTCTGTGGGTACAAAATCAAGCAGATAAACAGGGAGAAACATAAATGACATGAAAGCTGAAGAGAAGGTACCTGTAGGATTCCCACGGTCCCAGCCTCTGGTTTTAGTCCCTTTTGAAGCCTGGCTGTATGCCTGCCCCAGGGACCTATGAGCTAACCCTGTATTAGAAGAATACTTCTTCCTTTTAGGATTAGATTTGTTAGGGTTTAGTGTCCGTTATCTATAAACTGGAGTTCTAACTAATCCAGCTTAGAGCCTAAGTCAAGCTGCTTCGCACAACCTTCAGTGACCACCTACTCTTCTCTGACTTGACAGCGTTGATTATTCTTTATGATGCAGATGTCATCTGATGAATTTGCTGTAGCTCCCTGAGTGTTGACTGGGTTGAATTATTTGTTGGTTAACTCTTTTGCTTAATTTCCAACACTGCTGATGCATCCTCCTTTTGTGATTCTCTTCTGTGTCTTCTTTCTGTTTAAGGCCAGCCATTTTCCCAAAGCTAAGAAAAATCTACATAAAGATTATATTATCTTCTGCCCTTTAAAACAACAACAACAACAACAAATTCATTATTTCCACTCAATTCAGTACCTTTCCTAGATTGACTTTTTGTATCATCATTCATTTCTGGTTTTCTGAGCAACCCTCTGCTAATCCTTTCCCTGTATTGAAGTGCTCCTGTCCTTGGAGTTACCTTAGTCTCTACAGTCCAGGAAGAAAGAACACATAAACTACTTGTAGACGGCCGAAACACACATGGGTGTGCAGGATACAAATCAATGTCCCTGCACACAAAGCCAATTAATTTTCAGCACTGAGACTCAGAGTTCCCTGAAAGTAGCTTTCACTGAGTGTGAGTCACAGGTAATCAGTCTTTGTGACATAACCTGTGAGTTAGTAAATTCTCACTGGTCTTGATGAAAAGCCTTCTTTGTCCATGTGGTTATTAGCAGGTCTGTAAAATTGCATGACAAGGTGAAATAAAGCCCTAAAACCTTACTTCTCCACGGTAGCGGGGGAAAAAGAAAAAAACAACTCCCAAATCATGTCTCGTGGTGGGATCTATGGCTTTAAAAGCTGCGTATTTTAGGTTAGCAAGGAATCAGCTTTGTAAGGGGCTACTTTTTCATCAGACAACTTACCGCTTGGTATAAAAATTGAAATAGTGATTTAAAAAAGACCCCAAAATGCAGAATATGCTTCTCTATTTCTGAAGTCATATGCGAGGCTGTGAGAATATGATTTGTAAACACGTGTTCTCATTTTCAGTGGCTACAAAGTGGCAGTGTGTGAGAGTTGCATTTTTAGTTGGGAGTTCACCTTTTAGAACTTTTATCAGCACAAATTATGGTGCACCAGGTACTTACTTCCCTATAACGGGAGGGGTCAAGTAGATAATTAATGAGAATTAATCTGTAAAAATGAATACAATCTCCACTTCGAATCCTGGTTTATGACTTGGTTTATTAAGCAAGTATGAAACTTCAAAGAGAGCTAACTCCGTGTGGCACTTTAATTACATTTTATTATATTTAAGAGCTTTATGGAAATTCTGCTCGCTGCCAAGAAATGGTTCTTGGGAACACTTGGCCTCCTCAACAGGCTGCCGGGGCCCCTGTTCCCAGAACAACTACAGAGAGGAGCCGCTTGTACCTTTCTCATATCTGAGAAAGAAGGTGCGAACAGCTGCTAGGTGAGACACTGGCTTAGGGAGTGGCCAAGGAAGTTCTCTTACAGAGGGTGGAAGCGCAGAACCCGACTACCCCCCCTTAAAAGTTCCGAATTCAAACATTCCCAAGGGCCAACTGGGAACTTTCTGTTTAGGGGCAGGCTTTGGGAGGATCCAAACCATGAAGTGTCGATTCTGTGGTGACCTCAGAGATGGCCACTTTCACCACTTGGGGAAAAAAACAAAACAAAATAAAACAAAGAAGTAGAGCATCTCCTTTCATTGTGCGTGAACTCAGAACTTTCTTAATCGTGTTGGCTTTGGCAGTAAGGGAAGAGACCCCTTTTTTTAATAGCTGTATTGTTCTCCCATCCTCTTATCTTCATTAGAGCGTGAAACCGAGGAAAAAGAACTCTTAGGTTAACATGACCTTGGGTCTGAATCCAGGGCTAAGGGCCAGGGCTCCTTCCATCTGATTCCAGCTCTGGTACTGACTTGTGCTATGGCCTTGGGCTGACCTGCATATTCTCTGTGCTGGGTCTGCCTGCTGCTGAAATGATAAGCATGATGCCATCCGTGCTGACCTCATTGGGACATTGTGCAGACTAGTTGAAAACTTTTTTTTTTTTTTTTTTTGTCTCAGTGAATGAACGTTTTGGGTTCTTGATGATGGCAGGCTGAAGGAATGCTTGGACGGAGGAAAAATGAGAGGAGAATAGGTTGGTTTTTTGGCAGGGTAAGAAATAGAACAATATGTCCAAAGGTGATTCTGCACAAAGTAAATAAAGTAGTGATATTTAAAAGTGAGTTTGTTGTGAGAAGAAATTGCCCTCAGGTTTGAAGAATTTGGCTTTTTCTTTTACCCTGACCAAAAGATTAGCACCATCTTTTCAGAAACGGTAAAATCTAGGGGTCATTGGACTAAATTTATTTCGCTTGGAATGAAGGAAAAAAAAATACTCCATTTCCTCAATGGAATGGTGAATGTTGTGGGAAAAGTAAAATAAGGAGATTGGAATAAGACCGAGAATTGAAGGGAGTGTTGGCGTTTCCCAAGTGTTATTAAAAATTTTTTATTTACAGTGTTGAAAGTAGAGAGGAGATAATCAGACTCCTATATAGTGCTGGGAGAGGATGGCCAGCATTATTCATTTAGTTGTTCAGTAAATATGCATTGAGCTCACTTAATGGGGCATAGTTCTTATCCTCAAAGAACTTAGAGTTAATGAGAAGAGATACGTACATACAAAGTTGGTGCGAGTTCCCGAGGTGAGCGCCGTAGGAGAAACACATAATGGTACTGAGCTGGTAGGGGTGAGTAAGGCGGACTTACTGAGGAACTCTGCAGGGGTCAGAATCAGCTCTGCCTGGTGAGATGATGGACATATGGTACAGTGCTCCCCAGATACAGAGATGAGGAAGAGTTTTCTGGGAATTAGAGGAGTTCACAGAGGAAAATCTTAAAGGTATGGGGGCAGGCAACATTAGGAGGAGGAGTTCAGAAAGGAGTGCCAAGGAGAAGGAGCTTGTGAGGAGGTAAGAGGGTGGCAGCAGGCAAAGCCAGAGAAGTCAGCGCAGGCCATCCGGAGGGAGAGGAACTGCAGTGGGCTGCTAGGCAGTGGAGTGGACTGGAGAGTCTCTCTCTCCCTCTCCTCCACACATGCACACATGCTCTCGCTCTCAAATAAAATCTTAAAAAAATAACTTTTCAATTAATGTGAACCTACTGATATTCATGCATTAGTTGAAGAAGTTTTGTCTTTATTCCAGAGTCTGAGGGAAGCTGTGAACTTACCTTAAGAAGGGCGCTGCCATGATATGATTTGCATGGAGAATAAAGAGGAAATAAACTGCGATGGAGTGTGCAAGGGGGAGGAGGGTTGGAGGGTTGAAGAATAACTACAGAGGAGAGCTACAGAATGGTTGGTCAGTGGGATGAAGGCTTTCCTCTGGCTCCCAGGCTTGTGACTTGGGTGACTGGGCCAGAGGGTGGTAGTTTTAAACTGAGGAAGAAAATCTAGAAGAAGCAGGAAGTAGGGGGAAGTAGGGAGAGAATGGGAAGTTCAGTTTATTGATGAGTGAATTTTGAGGTAACCGGGAACTTTCAGATGGGCCATTCTGAAGACAAGTAGCCTGGATCTGGACTGCTGAAAAGAAATCTGGGCTACAGATACAATTTGGGGAGTCTTTGGATTGGGTAAGATTATTCACGGAAAAGCCTAGAAAATCTAGGGGAGAATAGAAAAAGAAGTATGAGGGAACCAAGAGAAAATGAGGCTGCAGGACTCAAGGGAAAATAGTTGGATTAACTTTGGAGTTAACCCTCCTATCTGATTTTGCTGTCCCTTCTCTGCACAACCGCTATCACCCGCATGGGCTCCTGAACTTATTTCTATTACCTTTGGTGGGACACGGTGCTCTCCTCTGACTCCTTTATTCTTGCAAGCTTTACGGTTAGTTTTACACATGATTTTCTTTAAAACATCACAGAACTTCTGGAGCAATATTGGTAATACAGGTCCAGGGAAAAATTAAACATGAAATAAACTTTTTTTCTCAAATTTTATTAACACCTATTAGATTTGTAAAGAAGTATGCTTATGCGACTTTAAGAGTAATTAGAAATCCNTTATGCGACTTTAAGAGTAATTAGAAATCCAGAATCGGGGCGCCTGGGTGGCACAGCGGTTAAGCGTCTGCCTTCGGCTCAGGGCATGATCCCGGCATTATGGGATCGAGCCCCTCATCAGGCTCCTCGTCTATGAGCCTGCTTCTTCCTCTCCCACTCCCCCTGCTTGTGTTCCCTCTCTTGCTGGCTGTCTCTATCTCTGTCAAATAAGTACATAAAATCTTTAAAAAAAAAATCCAGAATCACTAAAAAACAAAGATTACACATTTAGCCACACAACTTATTTTTTTTTAATCCAGAATGATAGCAAATACCATAAGCCAAGTCAAAACTCAGAAAAATATTTGTAATTCCTGTCACAGGGGAATGGCTAATCTCTCTAGTCACACAAAGAACATCTAGAGATCAAAGCAAACAATTCTAGTGAAAATAAAAATCAGTGGGCGTGAACAGGTAACACACACACGAGAGGAGATATGAGTGGCCTGAAACAAAACGAAAATAAAAAGATGCTCAGTCTCATTCATAGTAAGTGAGATGCAAATTGACACTGAGATAGCACTTTATACTTACAAGCTTAAGGGAAAATACCCCCAAAGAGCATGCTGTGTTGGTGAGACCGGTGGGAGGCAGGTACTACAGCACACGGCCAGTGGAAGTGCAGAATTGAAACCACCTGAATAACCTTGAGGGAGGGAGATGTCGTATGATTTATCAAAACTACAGATGCCTTTGCTCTTTGCTTCAGGTATCTCACTGCTGAGAGTCTTGCCTACAGACCCTCCTGTGCACGTGCAAAATGACAGATAGAGAAGATTATTCATTGTGACACTGTTTGCAGTAGCCAAAGGTGGGAAGCCACACAAGTGACTTCACTAGGGTACTTGGCTGAGTAAAGTATTGTACATTCTCAGAATGTAGTAACATGCAGCCATTAAAAAAAAAGAAAAAAGAAAAAAAGAATGAAACAGATTAGATTGCTCTGTGCTAAAATGGTGAGATCTCTCCAGGACATAGTATATTAAAGATGCAAGGGACAGAATGGCAAAAAGCGTGCTGCTGTTTATGTAATAAAGTGGATGATAAGAACTTCTATATGTATCTGCTTATAATTAAAACAAATATTTTGGAACACTGCTCTCTCTGGTGAATTCTTTATTCTTTGGCAGTATAAAGAAATATTTACTAAAAATGATTATTATAGAGGATAGAGGAAAATGGGGTTGAGGGTATATTTTTAGTGGGATATATTCTGTATGCAAAAGCACAAATAAATTTATCTCTTTAATTTGTTTCACTCATCCCACCACCCACCTTCCCTCTGACAACTACTGGTTTGTTTTCTGTATTTAAGTCTGTTTGTTTGTCTGTTTTTTCCTTTGTTTATTTGTACTGTTTCTTAAATTCCACTGGAATTTAATTTCATTTTGGACTGAGATCATACAGGATTTGTCTTTGTCTGACTTATTTCATTTAGCATTATACCCTCTAGCTCCATCGATGTCGTTGCAAATGATAAGATCTCATTCTTTCTATGGCTCTCATTCTTTCTATTCCGTGTGTGTGTGTGTGTGTGTGTGTGTGTGTGTGTGATATCTTCTTTATCCATTCATCTATGGATGGATACTTGCATTGCTTCCACATCTTAGCTATTGTAAATAATGCCACAGACATAGGGTACGTATATCTTTTCAGATTAGTGTTTTTGTTTTCTTCGGGTAAACACCCAGTAGTGGAATTACTGGATCATGTGGTAATTCTATTTTTAATTTTTTGAGGCACCTCCATACCACAAAAAAATTTTAAACTGCACTTGAGTGTTTTATTTTAATAGCACTGATATTACTACTTTGAAATTATTTTCTCTGTATTCCTTTATATAAAACAAATAACGATTTATAATAATATCATTAGAAATAAATTTCCTAGTGTGAAAGAAAATTTCAGTTATAAAATCAAAGAAGTTAAATAATATAATATTAAAAATGAATTTGAAAAGCCAGTACAAATTAGTATTTTTTCAAAAACTGTTATTTATTATTTAGCACTGACATTGCATAGAAAAAAGGTCACGTTGTGAGCATACACACTCCTCACACCCAGAATTTGGTTTTTAATATCTTTGCCCCCCATAAAAGAGTCTAGATTCTTTAAGAAATACCTGATTTCTCATTTGTAGGGGGGGAGTGGCACAAGGTGATGAGCAAAAAACTTTCATGGATTATTGGGATCGTATCAAATGATAGCATCCAGCTTGTTGAGGCTCCAACTGGTCAAAGATATGACAATTTAAGCATCAGAAAGAGCAGCGTTCGTAACTGTCATTGAATCTATGAAAATCCATGAGTCTGTAAGAATGTTCAAGAAAGAAGGCAAAAATATATAAATATATATTGGTCACAATTTGAGGGGACTGTTGAACCAATTCCACTTTGACAACTGGTCAATTGAAAGAGAAGGTTAAGCATTTATCCTGCTTCTCCAGGAGAAAGTATATTTCAGGTTTACCAAATAGTTCCATTTGATAGGGAGACAGCCCTACCTTACAGAAGAATGGCAATTTATATATATATATATATATATATATATATATATAAAAAAAAAAAAAAAAAAAAAAAAAAATATATATAAAATTTTTAATTCAGGCAGAATAAATAACTGCTTTTCAGTCAAGGTGTGTTTTTTCCATCTACCGTCATGTCCCAAAGGTCTTGAGGTTGAGATCATCAGGTGAATGGTTGATGAGGTACTAGACATTGGTGTGGTGTCCCCAAAATACCCCACATTACTCACAGGAAAGAACCTAGCAATGGAAGTATTGGAGCATTACTGATGCTCAGTCTAGCTTCACAAATGGTGAAGGTGAATGAAATAGGAAATAAATTATGTCAAACATGGAATGCACTGTGTCCCTAAATCTAGTAAATCCCTTCCTGTTTATAGGCAATAGGCAACATGGAAGGTAGAGGGATAAACTAAATGATGTCTTTAGAAAGTAATCAGAGAACTCATGAAGAAGTGACAAGTGGACAGATGGGAGCAGAGGTAGAAGGAAGCCATTTCCCTCTATCTTGTCATGGAGCTGTGTAACTGATGATCTACTAAAAAATAGAACAAACAAATCAAACACTTAAAGAAGTGATTAAATATTTCATCATTCCTTGTTAAATATGAACTTTAAGATATTAAAAGAGGTGAAAAAAATTTCCAAGTACAGTCAGCTGAATCCTTTGCTTTTTCTTCTGCCTTTGTGAAAAGAGGGTTGCTAATCCATAAGAATGTGGTCTTCCCGAGTCCGGTGCTGTCTCAAAGTCAAGTTGATATAACGTAGTTCTACTACTGGACTGCTGAGTGAAGAATGGCCTTTTTCATGGATACACTCACTAGTCATGTTCCTCCTCCTCCTCTTACATAACCCCCTATTCCATAAAAACCTAACCCTGAGAGGGGTGGGGGAGCAATGAGAAATTCCATTCTGGTTGCCTAAGGAAAATATCAAAAGGCACGAGGATTTGGGTACTGATGCTTAGAAAGACCTGTAGCTTTTCTTCACAGCAACTTAAGTTGGCCAGACCTGCTCTTGCAGCAACAAAGTTCTGGTAGATCTTTCTTCCTTTTGCTGCTTATTGACACTAAGCAGCAGTCATTTAGGAGGCCCTTAGGAAGTGAGATTATCCATATGCAGAATTTAGAGCAAGTTTCAAAGGGAAGGTTTACCTACAAATGGGAAAACTGCGTCCCTGCCTTCTCCTCAGAAGCCTGGGCTCTGACTGGCAATTCTCAGTGCTTATGCTTTTGCGCACACATCAAGGGAATTAGATTGGACCCAATCTTTTGGTTTTCTCCTCTTGCACGTGGCCCAGATTTAAATCTTAAATTAAATGGAAATGACCCTTTCTCATTTCGATGTCAGGTAAGGGGCCTCAGAATTCTTGGGGAAAAAGATGTAAGTGATCTCTGTTATGATTCTTAAAACCAAATAAGAGGCATTAATGGCCTCAGGAACAGCTCAAAGAAACATACAAAGAAAGATGAATTTGAAACTAGCTTTCCTGGGAGGATGTTTCTTCTTGGGCCGTCACTGGAATCTCAGACCAGAGGGCTGGGCTGGTGAGGGGACAGAAATTGCTGGTATTTGTAAGGCTCTGAATCGTCCAGAAATTAAATTCAAAGCCTGATGGATATTTGCCCTAGCCAATCACTCCTGGCCTCAAACTCCATTTCCTTAAGCAAAGGAGAAATTATGCTCATGGGAGAGACAAGGAAGTCAGGAGGCCAGAGAACATTTGGGCAAAAAGTTTTGAAGAATCCCAAGTGAAGAGTCTGCAAAAGTGAACAGTTGCAAAAAAGAGGGGTGGAACTGGGAAGACAAAGTCTGGAGAGATTTTAAGGATGTCAAGACAACACCAGGGTGGACAGCTCTACGGAAAACCTGGTGGAGCCGTTTACTTCACAATTGTTTGTATCTTCCAAGTGTTAGGCACCATGCTGGGGGCCAGCAATACAATGGTGAGGGTGAGTAGGCGCAGTTGCAGCCTTAATGGAGCTACCCTAGGAAAAGGGCATACATCAAGTAATATCCCAAGCATCAAAGTCACTACCGTGCTAAGTGCTTCAAAGGAGAGGTATTCTGTGCTATGATAGTATAGAGTGGGGAGATTTGTCTTAGTCAACAAGGTCGGTTTCTCAGAGGAGTGACACTCACACTGAATCTTGAACTGGGGGTGGGATTAAATTCAAGGCAGTGGGAATAGCATATACAAAAATCTAGAGGCAAGAAGAGCATGGCTATTGAAGGAACAGAAGGAAGGCCAGAGTGTGAGAGAGCATGGTGCAAGATAAGAGTGGTCTTTCCCCTGCTGAGAAGGGTGGTTCTTTATTTGACAATGAAGCCGGCTGTTTTTCAAACATTTCCTCCACATATGCTAGTCCAGGGACTGCATTACAATGACTGTATTCAGGTTAGAATGCCCATGATCCCTGGCTAATAAATTCAAGGGTGTGCTTGTCAACCATTTAGCAAAGATTAATTGGACCTTACTTTGTACTGGGTTCTGACCTAGGAGCTGGTGGTTTAAGCTATTCTTATTTCTCCAAGTCTCAAAATTTTTGATTGACCTGCAGACTTGTGTGTTCTAACCGTTCACTTAATTTTGAGACACTATCCGCCAGAAAAAGGAAGCTCTCTTGAAACCAAAACCGTAAATTGTGGTATACAGTCTTGACAAGGTGTTTTCTTTGAGATTCCTAAATAGAGATCCACAATAAAGTACAACCCAACTGAAAAAGAGAACCCAGCTCCTTTTGCCTTATAGTACTTATCCATTAATCTGTAGAACATGCTTTCACTCAGATTCTCAGTTTCCTGCAAGTGGTAGTTGTGAACCTTTAAATCCATGGTAGGAATACCCAACATGTTTCTCTCTTGCTGGGGATGTTTCATCCTACTGAGAAGAGTGTTAAGAACAAGCTCCTTCAAAGGTTTTTGTTTCCCTCTAGTCAGCCTTTTATTGCAAGGCAAAAAGAGTCTGGGCTCCAAAATGTTCAATCTTGGGAGAAATTCTGCCGTGGTAACGATTCATCAATATCACATGCAGGACCCGAGTAAAACAGATGTATGGCAGAGGTAATTTCAGTTCAAAAGAGGTAAACCATGATTGTGCCCTCTTTGTGTTTAACTTATTATGGTTAATTTCTTAAATAAATTGGATGGGTATTGCTGCCTGCCTTAACAAATAAGAAGACAGACACTCTTCAGGCAGGTTGGCTTTGCTGTGCAGTTATCACATTCTCGTCTGTCAGCCTCCCACTTTCTGCCTCCATCCATGGAACATCGACATAGAGTTTTTAGAAAATCCTGGAGTCTGCAGACTCTCCATATGAATCATCTAAAGGTGACCTGGTTTGCGTGGCAAAATCAGTCTACTTTTTTCTCTACCTTTATCTTGGGGGTATAGCTTATCAAATTGTGGCCCAGTATTAGATTGTAGGCTCTGTATATTGGTGGTGGTTCCCTGTTAGTGTTTCTGAATTAATCTGGTATTAATACCACTCACTCTTGATTTCTAATTGTGTGATATAACTCAACAAGGACTAGGGGGCATCACTTTATGCTAAGTCTTTAAAAGGGACAGAATAAGATGCAAAATAGCCCTGTTCTGGCATCTTAAATTTTATTGATAAAGACAAATCCATGCACGCGAACCGATCAGAGGGCCACACTTTTGTTAGTTAGGACCTTTCTATTTCTAAAGATTTTCACTATACTTACCTTGTGGCTCCCAAATGAAGTTTATTTCTTTATCTCTCTGTCTCTGTATTCCTGCATTTTGGTTCTGTGCCTGTAGCATCCGCAGACATAAAGTTCTGCCCCTTCAAAGTCAAAGACTGATTCACATCTAAGCATGCTTTGACTTTACCAACTTCAAAAAAGATTGAGGAGGGATTCCACCATGAGGCCCTCCATGCTTTGACTTCTCACTGCTGTACCCTCCTTTCCTTCCTACCTTTTCTGTCTCTTTACCTCAGTCTCTGAAGTAACCAGCATGCTCTTTCCCCTTTTTACCCAAAGTGGTTCACAGAACAGTACAGGTATTCTAGGAGAAAAAGTCAGGGAGGTGTTGGGTCTGTTACTTCAAGGAAGGCAGGGAGTAGGATTTACTTGTCGTCTTGGTTCCCCCCAAAGCAGACCTGAGAAAAAGAAGCTTTTTCTTTAGGATGTAATCCCAGGAAATAAGAATAAAGAATGAAGAAGTGAGACAGGGAAAGGAAGGAAGCCAAGAGGAGCTTAGTTGTGCTAAGGAACACTGGGAGATAGTATTGAAGGAAATTTTTCAAAAGCAAACTCATGCCTCTCGTGCAAATGTAAAATGAATATGTATCAAAGGTTTTGTCCAACTCATCACTTATTAAGGGAATCAGTGAGATGTTTGAAGTTCAAATGAAAATTTGACTTCCTCTCTGCTGGGCAGAATCCACTGACTTTGTCCTAAGCAGGAAACGTGCTTTGCCATCAATGCTCTAGAAGTTAACTTCTGTCTCTATAGACAGATCAAATATCTGGTCAAAGACAATTCAGGTAGCACTCCCTTACAGAATAGACAAAGCCAAGGGTCTCAAGATCGCACCTAGCATTCCCTTGAAAAAAACATCCAATTATCTCTTTTGCCCATTTCAAAATCTTTCAGTTTTTCCCGAAAGGGGTGTAAACTTGTCCCAGAGTTGTCCTACCTGAATGGCAAGGAAGCTGGCGTATTTGTACATTGATTCTAGTCTGGCTTTGATTGACGAGTTTTAATACTCCGGACCTTCCAGCTTGCTCTGTGCATAGGCCAAGCACGGTCTCCTAACCATAAAAACATAAAATAAAAATAAATTTAAAAAAAAAAGAAGAAGGAAAAAAGCCCTCAGGCAGAGTCACAAGTGTTGGCAGGAAATAGCCCTCTGTGTGTAGAGGTGAATGCCAAGGGAAACTGGAAAGCAGGGGGAGAGAAAAGGAGGTGCCAATACTGCCTGCTATTCTTACTTATCAGTTGATTTGTTGTTTTGTTTTTTACATTTCCCACCAGAATGTAAGCTCCCTGAGGCCAGAAAACTTGTCTTATTTTTTACTATCTCCCCAGTGCTTAGCTTACTGTCCAGCACATGGTGGGTGACCAATGAATACTTGGTGAATGTTGTTGAATAAATATGGGCCTCCTCTTGGGCCATGAAGACAGGTTGCAGTCCAGCCTCAGCGGAAGGGAGTTTGCAGGGAATTCGAAGAGTCTCATACAGTCAGGCTTTGTGTAGTGTCCTTGGAACCAGTTACTTGCTCCATAGCCAACCTCCACCCCACCCCAAGTCTTGTTCATATTAAAACAGAGGAACACAAAGTACAGACTCGCTTTCAACATACTTGACCAGTAACACAATCTTGTACCTTCCACCCACTGTTAATTACTATACATTTGAAATGTTTATGTTCATACACACTAAGGCCTTATATACACTTCCTAAGACTAAGAGCAGACAAAGTAGAAAATAGCAGAGGGACATTTTCTGCGGAGCACACAGTATGCTTGTCAGGACTGGGAAAGTCTATAAAAAAGCTAAATTGCTTGTAGGCATCCCTGAACAGACCCAAGAGATATACTGGTTTTATTAAGTGGACAGATGGCCTTCCAGAGTAGCCAGAAGAGCAGACAGACCCCAGATGACAAATGATGAGGGGCCCTCCCTATGGGCATTTTTTTGAGACAATGTGTTGACATTAGGTATGGAATAAATCCATAACTGCACTGCTCATGCAAATTCTCAAGAAAAGCAGGTGCTATTCACTGACCTTACCCAAATGAAATTTTGCCAGAGAAAATAGCCCAACTCTATTTTAAATTCATTTTCAGCAGGCATCTTCCCCAGCCCCCATACACACACCAAAATACTTCAAAACAAAATTTCAAACAAAAAACAAAGTGGGGGAAAAATAACTTGAAAATTGCCCTTCATTTGAAATGGTTGACAGATGTCTTCTAGAAATTTGGAGTATCGTCTGGCTGCAGAATCAACTCATTTTAAATGGAATGCTCATGAAAACATCACCATTGTCAGATTATAAAGGAACATTTGTAGAAAAAAAAAAAACCTATAACATGGATACATGCATTTTTATTGGTATTAATACTGTGTACCAATGGCATTAAATGNGTGGAATGCTCATGAAAACATCACCATTGTCAGATTATAAAGGAACATTTGTAGAAAAAAAAAACCTATAACATGGATACATGCATTTTTATTGGTATTAATACTGTGTACCAATGGCATTAAATGGTTTAGAAATCCAGAAAGAACATTATAGATTCTACAGGTTTTAGTCCTCAGACGAAACTTTAGGATTTGTCCCACGTAATGCAGATGTTCTTCATGCGTGCAGATGTGTATGTGTTTATTAACCGTACACGGATTCTCCAGGAAGAGATGGCTCTCAGAACCTGAGCACTCTTTGTCCAGCTGAGTCACCCAGAGAAGGCCATCAGGTAGCCATAGGAAAAAAATAGCAATGGGTAGGCTGTCCCATCTCTTCTTATTGGTCAAGAGTTCAGACCTGAGGAGGACTCAAAAATAATCCAATCATTCACTAAAATAATTTTTTTAATTTCCATGTATCACAAGCACTGGTCATTTTTGGTGTTATAAAGAAAAGGTTTTTTCCCCTTCATAGAGCTTATGTATTGTGGAGAACAGTAGATAGATTAAGGACATACTTTACAAAACTCCAAGCAGTGAATGTCCAAAATTGCAGAGAAACATTTGTAGTGGAGCACATATGCTAAGTAAATAAAAAAGAATATGTGAAGTAACTACAAAAATATAATATGGGAACTTGGTGAAGGGGATTGAGAGATAATTATGGGAATTTCAAGGAAGCCAGCAAACCATCACTTGTCAACAAGAGCTGCTGAGGTACCTGCCACATGCCCAGGACTGTGTTAGGTGCACACGAAGAAGTTTAAGCTATAGTTTCTGCCCCGTGGGACCCCTAGACTGAAG
>NC_048220.1:46177723-46206520 GCF_002007445.2 Ailuropoda melanoleuca
CAAAGCAAAACCTTTATCGCTGGCTCCAGTCTTGCTACCTCTGCATTTGTAAGGAAACATCCACCATGGCTAAGAGGCAGCCTTCTTGCACACCCTGCAGCTTTTTGTCGATGGGGCCACTAGAGTGTCTGCATGTTGCCTGAGTTCCCAGTTTTCCCCTGAAAGTGCAGAGGCTATGTGTATATAAGAATACAAGCTGTCTGGGGCTCCTGGGTGGCACAGNTGGGTGGCACAGTGGTTGGGTGTCTGCCTTCAGCTCAGGGCGTGATCCCGGCGTTATGGGATCGAGCCCCACGTCAGGCTCTTCCGCTATGAGCCTGCTTCTTCCTCTCCCACTCCCCCTGCTTGTGTTCCCTTTCTCGCTGGCTGTCTCTATCTCTGTCAAATAAATAAATAAAATCTTTAAAAAAAAAAAAGAATACAAGCTGTCTGACTTTTGCCTTCTCCATTTGTGGAGACACTCCGCCTAAGGAATTTTCAGTCTCTGTATCCCTCTGGTCCAGCAGCTGGCCCTGCTCTGGCCTTATACCGGAACAGCCTCTGGTGCTGGCCTTCTCCTCTGTTCTTCCAACCCCAAGCTCCACCCTGCCCCTCACTTTCAGTAACTAAGTCCCTGTTTGGTGGCTCCATGATGAACTCCATTCCTCCTTGTCCGATGTTCCTCTAAGGTTATCATCTCAATTCCCTTCCACCCAGACCAGCCTTTCTACTTACCATTCTCTTACAGCCCAAGGTTCTGTCCCTGGTTTCCATCCCACCAATAAAGAGCATAGTTGGTTTGGGGAGTTGCTGAGTCATCAATATCAATGAAACCATCGGCCTGGCATACAGAAATAAGATGTACCTTATCCTACCAGAAAAATGTACACTAAAGATTGAAAAGGCAGCAGAACCAATGGGGAAAAGCTTTAGTATTGAGATCAGAGAGACCTGGAGCTGAGGCTGGGAATGAATTAGGTACAGCCCTACCAGTTTCAGTGTTTTCCTTATCTCTCTCCTGCTCTGATTTCCTCATCTCAAAACTCACACTAGTAGTATTTACCTTACAGGGTTATTACAAGCTTGAAATCACAAATGAATATAATCATCATCCTGCCAGACAGAGTAAATGCTCAAGAAAACTCAGATGTTTTCATTAGTGGTAGCCTGATGGTTATTTAGAGATAGGTATGCATGAGCCCCAAAGAGGCGATTTTTTCATAAAAGTGACTTTACAGCACTCTCCCAAGGCAATCAAATACTCAGAATTGATTGATTTTAACTTGCCCTTAAGTGTCCTAATATGAGTCAACAAGCCAACAGTGCGATTCCCATGAGACAAGTAGTAGGAAGAGGACCATCCCTTACATTACATGCTGGTATCATATTCAGCCTTCTTCTCCACAGCTGCAGGATTTAGTGAACTTTGCCATACAGCTATCGAACACAATCCTCCACTGAACCCCGTGCCCTGAGAGGTAAGCATGGCTGATACTGCCATCACCAGTTGCGCAAAGCAGACCCCACGACCCAGAGATGGGAACTACCTGCCCACTAGTTCACACAGCTGGTCACCAGATGGGCAGGTGGCATAGGAGCAGATGCACAGGCTCTGCAGAGGACAGACTGAAGTTCAAATCCCAGCCCTGGCTCTCTCTGTTTCCTCAGAAAAATTCCTTAAGTTCTTTCAGGCTCAGTTTCATCTCCATAGAATGGGGTTAAGAGTGTCCTTATCAGCCCTCCTAGAAATCTGGAATATTCCTAGCTCCTGGCTAGGACTTAAGTATTCCAACTTTAAGAGCACAGGGTAAGCAGAGGCCTAGAGTCAGGGAAACCTCCAGGGGAGGCACTGCAAACACTTGGTTGCTAGTCTTTCTATTCTGCCATTAGGGCACCATTAACATCACAGTGCCGACCCCAGAGCTCAGCCCCGGGTGTGGAAGTAGAAGGGAGGATCTTGTGTGTGTGCTTCAAAGGGTGGATACTGAACAATGACCCCATACACGTCATTCTTTTTTGTTGTTTTTTTTTAATATTTTATTTTTTATTTATTCGACAGAGATAGAGGCAGCCAGCGAGAGAGGGAACACAAGCAGGGGGAGTGGGAGAGGAAGAAGCAGGCTCATAGNCTTGTGTGTGTGCTTCGAAGGGTGGATACTGAACAATGACCCCATACACGTCATTCTTTTTTGTTTTTTTTTTTAATATTTTATTTTTTATTTATTCAACAGAGATAGAGGCAGCCAGCGAGAGAGGGAACACAAGCAGGGGGAGTGGGAGAGGAAGAAGCAGGCTCATAGCCGAGGAGCCTGATGTGGGGCTCGATCCCATAACGCTGGGATTCACGCCCTGAGCTGAAGGCAGACGCTTAACTGCTGTGCCACCCAGGAGCCCCCCATACACGCCATTCTTAAACTAACTCCTTGCTTTGCCTGAATTTTACCCCCATTGCAGCCAATTCTTTGGATTAAGACACTTTTCCTGAAGGCTCTAGTGAAAGTTGGCAGGAGTGAGAGGTCAACCCATTGGCACCCATTTTGATGATCCACGAGCTCTGTGTAAAGGTGTAACAGTGGAGAGTTTGGGTGAGCCTCCCTCACAGAAACAGGGATCCAAGGGCACAGTTAAACCACAGTACAGTAAACTTGATTGGGAGAGCCACCCTACAGTACCACTAGGTACGACCCAGGAAGGCTGCCATGAGTGGGCTCTCAGTGGCTGGGGATGGGGGAAGGGCAAGGAAGGAAATGGCCACCCATTGTGTACTTTTTATGTACTAGTAATATCATTTATCCCATATCTTATTTCACACAAAGACTGCAAAGTAGGTATCAGAGTTCCTTTCATTAGCTCTGAAGAAATGGTGGTGTAGGGGCTTAAAATAATTATCCGGGGCTCTCAGCTGATCAGAGGTAGAGCTAAAATGAAAACGCAGATCTGTCAATTCCAAACCCCGTGTTCTTTTCCATTGTGCCGCAGTGCAGCAAGTGCTAAAGATAAACTTGTCTTTCCTCATTTCCCCGTAGTCGTCCCCCGTGATGACCAGAATTGAGGCCCTCTGCAAAGTGGGTCTTTCACCAGCTGCCATGTTCCCAGACTCCGCCTCCGGTCACTGTGGACCGGGTTATTTGATAGTGTTCCACAGGCGCCAACACTCAGTTCACTATTTTGGAATGCTAAATGCTTTCCTTAATTTTCAAATTGCTTTTCTGTTTAAAAAGAAACATGAAAAGCCTTTTAAGTTTCAAAAATGACTGCAGGGAGACTTGCACATGCCATTTTGAACTGTGACTATTGAGAAACAAATGTCTGTTGTTATTTGTAAATGTTCCTTCCACTCACAAAGACATTTCAGACAAAGGAATGAAACTTCTAAAACATCCTACTTATCCCTGGAGTGATTTGTTCTCTGCAGAGCAAGAGCCAAATGGTACTGTAGAGAACTGCCGTGACCAGTTGTGCAGCCCAGCGGGTAGTCTCAGGGTCGGGAGGGGCTTCTTAGGGCCTTCCATTGGCGTGAATCCACTGAGACCCTCAAACCGAGCAGTGTCAGCACCAGCCACGTAGTCCGCATCTATAGCCATTTTTTGGAGGGCTTCCAGTATAGTACACTGCGTCTCCCTTGCTCCGCACCTCAGCCTCCAGGTAAGAAGAAGTAGACCTGATTAATTATGTCTAGGCTTCGAGATGACATCGTATTCACTTTTCATCTGTGTCTTATATGGGGAGCCCCTGGAGGAAATGTGGCCCAGGACAAGTTGTTAAGACAAATGAATCTCAGAGACAGTAAGACACAAAGCGTGGTTGTAAGTTTACGGATGCCAGAGCACTGTGTAAGGGTTGAATAAGGAAACTCTTCATAATTCAAACACTGATTCTAAGTCAGGAGGCATTCCGAGGCAAGAAGACTTCCAAATAAAGATTTTTAAGCCAGTTGCTTACAGATATTTGGTAAACCCAATGGGATAGCTGTTTTTGTTTTGTTTCACAGTTTCGGTAAAATCCTTTCAGTCACTTGGAGCCTGAGAGATAGGGGAGAATAGCATCTCCTATGTTTACCGTTAGGACAAATAAGAGCTCATGTTTTCTTTCCAGTGCAACTCAGGAAAAATGAAACTTCACTTCTGAAGAAGTAAGAAAAGGTATGTTCTTTGGTCATGAGATTGAAGTCTAAACGAAGGGCTGACTGCTTCAAAAAATTACTTAGAGGGTAAAATGCAACTACCCGTTTTTACAACCTCGGCTTCATCAAGGATACCCAACTCTAGCCGTCTGCCACTTTCATTTATGTGTCACCGGGTGACCTTGAACACATCAGTGCCTCTGGGTTTTTTCTACAAATACTGATACAACAGCTAACCTTCAGACTGGGGAATTTGACTATTTCGATGAATACCAGTACTTGGCATAACTCCTCACATGAAAAATGTCAGAAGAACCAGAAACGTAGAAAACAAGTAACAAAGACCCACATTGGTCTGGATATTTTTTTTTTCCTATCTCAACTCTTCTTTTCCATTTAACTGTTTATCTTCTCCTCTGTTTGCCTCTTGCAGACTCAGGAATAGTGTTACAGACACACAAGAATAGGTGAGCTTAGCAGTAGGAGAGAAGAGAAAGAAGTAAGCGGGAGGTCTAGGCAAATGTCCCAGACTACCGAGTGTCTCAGACTTTCGTGTAAGCTGATAGAGTGTTCCTGAGGGACAGAGGAAAGGAGCAACATAGGCAGCAGTGAACGTACCTCTGAGGCCCATGATGACAAGTCCCCTTTCTCCGACCTCTTCTGTTCAGTTGGTATAGAAGCCCAGAACACTAGCCTGAGAAGGATTCCAAGGTCGCTCTACGCTGTGTGTGAAAGCGCACTGTGATTGATTAATGTCTGACCAGGATGCGGATGGGAGAATTGTTAACAGAATAGCTCAGAATAAACAGAATGAATATTTAGTCTTGAAACAACCTTATGAGATAGATGCTCTTAACCCCATTCTATGGAGATGAAACTGAGGCTGAAAGAACTTAAGGAATTTTTCTGAGGAAACAGAGAGAGCCAGGGCTGGGATTTGAACTTCAGTCTGTCCTCTGCAGAGCCTGTGCATCTGCTCCTATGCCACCTGCCATCTGGTGACCAGCTGTGTGAACTAGCGGGCAGGTAGTTCCCATCTCTGGGTCGTGGGGTCTGCTTTGCACAACTGGTGATGGCAGTATCAGCCATGCTTACCTCTCAGGGCACGGGGTTCAGTGGAGGATTGTGTTCGATAGCTGTATGGCAAAGTTCACTAAATCCTGCAGCTGTGGAGAAGAAGGCTGAATATGATACTAGCATGTAATGTAAGGGATGGTCCTCTTCCTATTACTTGTCTCATGGGAATCGCACTGTTGGCTTGTTGACTCATATTAGGACACTTAAGGGCAAGTTAAAATCAATCAATCAATTCTGAGTATTTGATTGCCTTGAGAGAGTGCTTTTATGAAATTCGTCCTGTGAAACGCTTCCCTCCGTGAAGTCTGTGAGAGAGCTGTCTTGCCATTGGCAGCCCTCTCAAGTGCTGGATTCCCTGCTGTTAACTAATGTTCCTCCAGGGGCCTTAATAGATTGCTGAAATTCTGAACTTTAATATTGCAATAACTTTGGTTTTGCCTTAATATGCTGTAAAAAAAAGTTTTATAAAAATAAGTAACATTTTCTATGCATATTTTCATATCCACAGTATTTGCATATATGTGGTTTTCTGTAAGCTTTTTTCCATCCTTGAAATCATAAAAACGCTGAAGCTAATGCAAAAATATGGAAGCAATTTCAACTGGAAACCATTACTAGAATGGTCCTGCTTCATACATTTGTCAATTAAATATGTTTTCAGAAGTGCCCATGGACTGCATTGTGAAGGTTATTAACTCACATTGCTGAATGGCAGGTCATGAGACTATTATCATCCTCCCCTACTCTCTACTTTCTACTTCTGTATTATATCTTCATTTTGTTCAAAACTGTACCTAGGCCAGGGGACAGAGTTTCCTAAGTAATAGTGAATTTATAATATTTCACAATTTAAGCATAGCTATTTATCACTCAAATTTCATTCTCAAAGTTGAAAATATAAATATGGCAAAAACTTGAATTTCTGGGCCAACAGAATGCCACTAATTCATCCCCACTAGAAAACTATTTTTAAAAATGGCAAATAACAAGTGTTGGTGAGGATGTGTAGAAATTGGAACCCTGTACATTACTAGTGGGGAGGTAAAATGTCACAGCCACTGAGGAAAACAGTTTGGTATTTCCTCAAAAAGTTAAACGGAAATACTTTATGACCCACAATTCCATTCTTAGGTGTATATCCAAAAAAATTAGGGAAAGCAGGGACTCAAACAGAGACTTGTACACCCATGTTGACAGCAATATTATTCACAATAGCCAAAATGTGGAAACAACACAAATGTCTCTCAGTAGATGAATAGATAAATGTGGTATATCCATACAGTGGAATGTTACTCAGTCTTAAAAGGAATGAAATTGTGACACGTGGTACAGAAGGCACGAACCTTGACAACGTTATGCTGAGTGAACGTAGCCAGACACAAAGGCCACACACAGTAGAATTCTACTTACCTGAGGTCCCTAGAATAAACAAGTCCGCAGAGCTAGAAACTAAAAGTGAGGTTGCCATTGGCTGGGAGCAGAGGGAATGGGATGTTATTATTTAAGGGGTACAGCATTTCTGTTTGGGATGATGAACACGTTTGGGAAATGGGAAATGCTGATGGTTGGACAGCATTATGTAATTTAATGCCACTGAATTGCACACTTTGACGTGGTTAAGAGTAAATTTTATATATGTTTTTTACCACAATAAAAAAATGAGAACTATTGACTTCTGAAGGTAGGCTGTGGGCCTTGTAGAACTTGATAGATAAAACTTGCAAAAATCATCAGTGTGTTTTTTTAAACAACATCAAGATTTATAAACCAAAATGAACATTTTATTAAAAAATTTGTAATGCCACTAATTCCACAGTCCCTTTTCAGTGTTCCTATTCCCAAATATTTATTGCGTGTTGATCTTGTAGCAAACATGCTATCTGGAGCTGGAAGTACGGTAGTGATGAGGCCACAGCACCTGACCCGGAGGTAAGTTTAGGGAACACAGTAGTAGGGAACACAAACATATAAGTCTGTCATCCCAATGTATTATAAACATGTTGATAGAAGCTTTAGATAGTGCCAAAGTAAATAACCCAGACTTGAGGTTAGTCTGAGAAGACTTCCCAGAAGGAGTGACATTCTTTCTGAGTCTTTAAAGACAAATAAGAGTTTGCCAAGAGAAGAAGGGTGTTGGGGAGAGAGTATCCTGGGCGGAGAGGACGTATCAGGTAGGACACCTGCAGTCCTGGTTCAGGAGGCACGAGACTATGGCAGGTGGATTTGGAAACAGAAGCAGGTGCCGGATTACAGAGGCCCATGAATAGCTTATTGAAAAGACTTTATTGTAGACCATATGCATTCTTTGAGAAGTTTGAGAAAGGAGAGGCCTGTCATCAAGACTCCTGGTTTGGAAAGATGACTGTCTTCAGAGGTGAGGGTGGATTGTAGAAGCGTAAGTGGGAGGCCGGGAGAGTGATTAGCTGATATTGCAAGTCCAATTCATTATTTCCACAACTATTTATTGAATGTCTATTATGTGTGAGGCACTACTTCTAGACTCCTGGAATTTGGCAGTAAACACAACACAACACAACAAAATCCCTTCCCTCATGGAGCTAGTGGAGAGAAACAGAAAATAAACAAAATAAATCTAATCTCCTAGGCCATGAGACCTTTGTCTCACTTAAAACCTTCACTTAACTAGAAATGCAGACTTGGGACGAGGCAAAAATAAGTCTTTGTAGGAAACACTGATGTTTTCTATTTTTTCCCTTCTCATAATAGGCAGATTATCTCAAAGAGTTATAACTGCTCCTTTTGAATTAGCGTTGACTAAATCTATGTGGGTTCAATCCATATTGGGAAGTATTTGAGATAATAAGAGGAAAGACACTCTTAATAATGTAAATTGTCTTACAATTGAATGAGTCCATTAGGCTGTGGTTTTATCCTTCCTGTGTCTCTATATAAAATGCAAGGTCATTTCTTCTCTTTAGTCTGGGCATTCCAGGTCTTGTTCACTCAAAGACAAAAGAGTGTTGTTCATCAGTGGTGGGCCATAGGCTCTTCAGGATTTGGGATGAGCCTGGACCTTCTCTTTACCTTTTTCTGTCCAGCTAATCTACAGAAATCCAGAAAGACAAAAAAAGATTCTTGTCTGCAGGTCCACATTGTCTATGATCCTGATCTTTTTATGGCCATCCTATATTATTCTGGGTACTCACATGCAATAAACCTCACAGTCCCCCTTACTCCTTTGATATTATATCCCTAGTGCCTTGTTATTACTGCATGTCCATTTGTAAGCTCTCACAGTTTATAGCATTGACCTGGTGACTTTCATTATTATTCGTTTACGCTCTGCAAAATCATGTCCCCTTCTCCTTAGTACTGAGGACTTTCATGTATTTCAGGATTTGTATATTAGAATGTACATGTTTGAAGTGTTCCTGCAAATTCAAAGAACTATTAAGATATCATGGAGAGAGGCTGCAAGTTCTTCTCTTTATCATTCCTCTGGCTTTTTCTGCTCCTTTGGTTTCATTTCTTGCTGGACTGTGGTTAAACTCATCAAAGAGAAATAGTTCTTCATAAGAAAGAGGTTGGGGGTGTAAGAGTAGAGGGTGGGGCTGGCTGTGGGGGGAACTTGCCTTCAGTGCCCCTACATACTCTGTGTACTTCTTTTCCTCCTGGAAGCCCATGCTTTGCGCTGTCACCTGGACAGAAAGCATTGGCTATCATGTGCCCTTCCCATAAGCTTCTCCTGCTCAGTCTTTCTCTCACCTCTCTCCTAACCGACCTTGTATTATTTCACATTTCCTAGAACCTTCCTCTTATCCTGCAGACTGCTTGCAGCTAAGTTTCTAATTGCTGACTGTGAACTCTTGAATTAGCAGTCCTGGGTCAGCTCTGTGTGTGTAGAGCATCAGCATCAGAATCCAAGAGACTTATAGCCAAGCTTGGCCAGTTCTTACAGAAGCGAAAATTACGAAGGAGAGGCTTATATGTCAGGTTGGCTTTTTTGCTTCTCATCAGCAAGCCACTGGGAGCCCCTTTATCTGCTCCTAGAAAAGTCCAGCACGATCTAGGAACCAGAAACAAAATACGTACAGAGATGCCACCATCATCTGTTTTATTCCATTCACGTTTTCCTGCTCCGGTTCAAAAGGAAGACTTCTGGATTCAATCCTTCTAATGAGAGGTCCAAAATAGAGGGAAGAAATAATAACAGAGAAGTCAGGAAGACCATGCATTGGTGGCATTAAATACAAATATTAAGGAAATCTTAACACGAATTCTAGATCAAAAGGTCAAAGATGGTGAATTCACAGGCATCAGCAGACAGATGTGGCTCAGTTTCATGCTCTTTCCCCTTTTTGACTGTGTGGCCTTGGGCACCTGCCTTCATCTTAGGTCTCTGCTATACAAAATAGGCATCACAATACTCAATTTTCAGTGTAGCTGGAGGACCACAGATGATGTTTATAAAGTACTTGGCCCAAACCCTAGAATATATGAAGGGCTAAGGAAATGGTAACTATTATGATTGCAAGTATTGAACTTTTTTGCCAGGTATGAAATAGGCTATAAATATATTTACATCCTTGGATTTCACAGAAACTGTAAAATTGTTCCTTGAAGAACAATTCTGCACCTGCATTTGCTGCATTATGAAAATGTTTTTGTATTCACATTGTGGAGACCCCAGGCATCGAAGCATGGAGAGCATGGAGGTCAAACTGGTCACATGCCTTCTAACTCATGTTTCTCCTTCCAGTTCCATTTTGACAGTGGATGCTGCCACCATTTTGCCCTTTTTTCTAAGAAAGAAAACCTGATTAAGGTGCCCTCTTTTTCCTTCCCTCCTCATATCTAAGCATTACAGAATTCTGAAGCTTTCCCCCGTGTTGCCTCCTGCCCCTCAGAACCATACATATTCAATTCAATTCAGTCCCACATTCAGTTTCTTTACTCACTACTCACCACCACCACCAATGTACAGCGATAATCCCTCCTTCAGACCATTACTTGCTTGCAGGGAGGCTTGAAGTCTCCCTGGCTCCTTTGTCTTCTGTTCCCACCTCACTCCCACCCCTAGCAACAAGAATGCCTTGGATGCCTGCAAGGAACCACCAAGGTCATACAACCCTGTCTGTACTCTGGAGGGACTTGAAATTCTATGGAAAATAGATTTTTTGAATGGTGAAATAACAGTAAAGGCAACGTAAGTTAGGCACTTCAAAATCATCTCTTCCTTCTTGGAAATGCTGTCATAAATTTCGGCACCCCCTAATTCAAGGTCCTGAGCAAAATGGGACGGGATAAGGACAAGCCTTCCCTTCCTGCTCCCCTTCCTTCTGCTCAGAAAGCTGCCATGTAAGCTTTCTTGACCCGTTATCATGGGACAGCCATTGGGCTAAGAATATTGTGCATATAATCATCACAAGAACCCCACGAAGGAGGTGCCATGAGAATCTCCATTTCACGGAAACAGCATTTGGGGCATACAGAGAATGGAAACTTGACCAAAGCTGCACAAGGTAGTAAGCAGTAGAATCGGGGTTTGAAACCTGTATTCTCTCTGCCTCCAAAGCCCGTGCTCGTCATTGGGTTGTGCGGCCTCCCAGACGATCACATGAATTGCTTCTTTGATCTGAATTTCCTCTTCCTTGTGCATGCCTTTCTCACAGGGGTAAACACCAGAAATCTTCCCTGTTCTTAGATTTCAAGCCTTCTCTTTTTCTTTGGAGCTTTTGGAAAATCCTGGTGTCTAATGGAAGCTTTCTGACTAAAGGGAACTGAGTGAGAGATGCCTCATCTGCATTCCAAGCAGACCAGTTGTCCTCTCTACTCCCCAGGATTTACTTGTTTGGTCATTAAATGCTTACGGAACTCTCATTTCTATAAATCAACCAATTGGGCTGATTGATGCCAACACAAATCCATTTTCTTCAACTTCATTTATCTCTTCATCTGCCTTTGGTCAGCTTCTTCTCTGACCTCTGTGAATCCTCTCAACTCCCCTGCCTACTCCCTAACCCTCAGGAGGCAAACTTGCCTTTTGCTTTATTGAATGATTTAAAATGCTCCATCCTTCTATTCGGTAATTGTCTGATGAACAGAGAAATAACCGCACAGATATTTCAGTGGTATCCCTAAATGTCCCCAAAGGAGTATATCAAGCTCTCTTCCAACTTGCTCGTTCCTCTGTACTCTCTTTCTCACTCTCTATAGTTACTCAAGCCAAATACCTTGAGAACATCCTAGACTCTTCCTTCTCCATCAGTGCCAACATCTAAACATCTAATTATCAGGTCCTGCTAGTCTTACTTTTGAAATATATCCAAATTCTTCTTCTTAATCTACTTTATCACTTCTTGATTGCAACAACCTGATCTCTTTGATTGCCTCCTGGTCCCTTTTGAGTCATCCTCCACCCTGTAACTCAGGCAGTGATCAAAAACTCAAATATGACTACACCAGTTTCATGTTTAAAATCCTTTGAAGACTCCCATTGCCTATAGAACATATTCCAAACTCTCTAACTATATAGCATATATAGTCCATTAAGACCTGGTCAGTTCCTTCGTATCCTTCACTCTCTGCCTGCCACTTCAATCTCTGTGCATACCAGATTGCTTTTAGTGTGTAATACAGACCCTACATATAGATTGTTTCACACCTTCATGCATTTGTCTGTGTTTTTGTCTCTACCAAGATTCCCCTCCTTATACCCTTTTCTAACCGACAAGCTGGTATTCATCCTTCAAGATTCAGTCATTTGGCTGACTCAGGCTAAGGCCTGCTCTCTGTTCATCAGTGTGCTCTTATACAAATGGCCTAACTATTCACCATATAACATTGAAATCATGTCTTTGTCAATAGCTCCTATGAGACCTTGAGCCTATTAATTTTATACTTACATCTTTTATCTAGTACGGTTTATGAAACATAGTGGGTGCTCAGTCGATGTTTATTTGTTGATTTTTGGGCAGCGCACAATGAGCAAAATCTAATACAAAACATGATCTCTGGTCTTAAGGAGTTGAAAGGTCCTCGGGGTATCAACCATGACTAGAGAAACTGAATAAATGGTATTCTGCAGAGCACCATGTACATGGAACCATTGACTAATGTTAAGTTCTAATAAGTGTACTAACATCCGTCTGTGTAGTCTACTAGTATGTACTAGTTAATTGCATTTTAGACTTAAGACTGAAAAAAAAATGTTATGTGTATTAATGATGGCCTCTCCTGGGCACCCAGTGTTATCTTGGGGCAGTGATTCACAAGCCAGCAGCAGTTCTAACCTGGGAACCACTTAGAAATGCAAATTCTTATACCCTACACCTACTGAATTATAAACTATGAGGGGAGGGGCCCAGCAATCTGTGTTTTGTAAGTTTTCCAGATGACTCTGATACTCCCTAAAGTTTGAGAACCACTACACTCAATAAAGAGTTTAGGTATGGTAGGCTCCCTTAGTTTGAAGTTTTCCAGGAGGTGAATGTGACTAGCATTAGATACCAGCGTTCTGTCTTAATGATGATGCTAAATATTGAATATTCCCATTCGCACCCAAGTTACACTTGGACACGAAGAGTGTATTTTTTATTAAATGTAATTAACTCTTTGGAATCATTCCTAACAAAGGTATAATTGAAGTTAGGCCGTTGACTGAGAATATATGGATCTTTGCTCCATATATATTTCTTTGTGTTTTATTCTATTGGTTTATTTTTCTATTTTCATGCTAATATATTGATTTAATTATTTATGCTTTATGATAAATCTTAATAACCAAATGGGCACATCCCTCTTTCCTCTTCTTCATTTTCAAAATGATATGCTATCCTTCCATATTATTTAAACTGTTAATTTCATAAAAAATCATTTTGTGATTTTAGTTGAAATCGCATGAAATTTACAAACGAAGTTAGGTCAGTAATATTTCTTTTTTTTTTTTTTAAAGATTTATTTATTTATTTGACAGAGATAGAGACAGCCAGCGAGAGAGGGAACACAAGCAGGGGAGTGGGAGAGGAAGAAGCAGGCTCATAGCAGAGGAGTCTGATGTGGGGCTCGATCCCACAACGCTGGGATCACGCCCTGAGCCGAAGGCAGACGCTTAACCGCTGTGCCACCCAGGCGCCCCTAGGTCAGTAATATTTCTATGATATTGAGTCTATCCACACTTCAATATGATGTATCTCTTTGATAATGCAAGGTTCTCTTTCATCCGTGAATAAAGTTTTATAACTTTTTCCATAACTGTCTTACAGAAGTTTTTTCTTTGGTACCTTATACTTTTTCTCACTAGTATGAGTAGGTTCTTTTCTATTGCATTTTCTATCTGGTTCTATCTTGTTCTTTTAGATACCAAAAAGCTATTGTTTTCATATATTTATATTGTATCCTACAAACTTGACACAGTCTGTTAGTTATAATAATTGGTTTATTCACTTTGATTTTTTTTTAACGTATATATATTGCTTGCACATAGTGACAGTTTTCAGTTTTTTTTCTTTTTGGATTTATACCTCATTTCTTTTTTTAAAAAATTTATTTATTTATTTTAGAGAGAGCAAGAGAGAGAAAGAGTGTGAGTTGGGGGAGTAGAAGGAGAGGGAGAGAATCTCAAGCAGACTCCTCACTGAGTGTGGAGCCTGACCCGGGGCTCAATCTCACGACCCTGAGATCGCGACCTGAACCAAAATCAAGAGTCAGACACTTAACCAACCAAGCCACCCAGGTGCCCCTACCTCATTTCTTTTTCTTGTTTTATTGAATTTTCTAGGACCTCCAACACAATATTGAGTAATAAAGATGATAGCAAGCACCCTTATCTTATTCCTACTCGAAGAGAGAGCTTCTGAAGTTTTGCCTTTAAATATGATATTAACCACAGAATCATGATTTAGCATAAGGATATTTCCATCTTTTCCTAATTTGCTAAATTTTTTTATCATAAATATATGCTGAATCTTATTAAAGACTTTTTCAGTAGCAGTTTAGTTGTTTAAGTTTTTTATTAATATTTTAATGTAGTGAATTAGAATTTTAAACCTTGAAATACTGTTCCAATCCCAAGATATATCCTACTTGGTCATGCTGAAATAATTTTGGGGGGCGGGGTGTGGAGCCCAATGCAGGGCTTGAACTCATGACCCTGAGATTTCAACCAAGCTGAAATCAAGCTTCAGCCACCCAACTGACTAAGCCACCCAGGAGCCCCTGGTGAAATAATTGTTAAAACAATTCATTTTGTTATTATTTCATATAGAATTTTAACTTTTGTCCCTGAGATTTGTCTGTGGTTTTTTTTTTTTCTTGTTTTATTATTTGAGATAATAAAAGTCACATAAAATAAGCTTTCTCTGTTTTACTGTCTTCTGGAAAAAGTAATTAAAGATAATAGTAATCTTATTCTCTGTAGTTTTGGCAAGAAAAAAAGGTTGTCCTTAAGACAACTTTGGCCTGGCTCCTTTTGGGTTGGAGACAAAGATCTTTTATTAATAACTCCCTATGGTTAATATTTATTGACCTGATGAAGTATTCTATTAATTTTGAGAAAATTTCATAGTACATATATTTTTTGAAAAAACTATTTGATGTGTATTATAAATGAATTACTATAAAATTGTTGATTTTATACTTTGCCATTTTAATTCCTAATATTTCCTTCATCATGCCTTTAATTTTGTGTTTCTAACATATCATTTATGTGTCTAGCATATTCTTTTTATTTCGTGATCATTTTACCATAGGTTTATCTATTTTATTATCATTTCCAGATCTTTAACCAGTTTTTGTTGGCAGAGGGTTTTTTTTTAAATTGAGGTTTAATTGACTTATAATACACTGCACATAATTAAAGTATACAACAGGAAATCACCACCACCATCAACATGATGAAAATATCTATTACCTTCAAACATTTCACATTACTAGGAAATGTTTGGAGGTAATAGGTATTTGTAGGTATTTTTGTCATTTCCCCCTCCACTACTCCTCATCTCCTAATCCCAAGCAATCATCTGCCTGCTTTCTGTCACTGCAGATTGGTTTGCATTTTCTGGTATTTTTTGTAAGCTGAGTCATTCAGTATGTCCTTATTTCTGTGTGGTTTCTTTTGTTCACACAAAATTACTTTGAGATTTATCCAAGTATGGTTCATTTGTTTTTGTTGCTGAGGAGTATTCCATTCGATGGGTATACCACAGTTTGTATCCATGTACTTAGCGGTTGACATTTAGATTATTTCTTGTTTCGAGCTTTTACAAATAGCATTGCTATGAATATTCATGTATAAGTCTTTACATGATTTCCTTTCTCTTGGGTAAATACCTAGGATTGAAGTGGCTGGATCATACGGTAGATATGTTTAACTTTTTAGGAAACTGCCAACTATATTACTAATTGCTGTACAGTTGTGCACTCCCATGGGCACCATGACATCGTTCCACTTCCTTTTTCTCACTACTAGGGTCAGTCTTTCGAATTTTGGCCATTCTCTTAGGTATACAGTGGTATCTAATTGTGGTTTTAATTTGCATGTCCCTAATTCCTAATGAGGCTAGACGTTGTTTCATCTGCTTATCCACCCTCTGTGCATCTTCTTTAGTAAAGTGTATTTGGAAATCCTTGCCCATTGTTTAATTAAGCTGTTGCTTTTCTTATTTTTTAGTCTGAAGAGCCTTTTAAAAAATATTCTAGGTATGTCTTTTATAAGTATTTGAAAATATGTTTCCCCAAACTGTAGCTTGTCTTTTGATTCTCTTAGCAGTGTACTTTGAAGAGCAGTAATTTTTAATTTTGATGAAGACCAACTTAACAATTTGTTCTTTTATGGATTGCTGTTTTGCTGTTGTATCTAAGAGGTATATACCTACCCTAAGGTCACAAAAGTGGACTATCTAGGGAATTTCTTTGATTAGGGCTGACACATGTGACATATTTGAAGAGAAGGAGAAACTGGTGTGGATTTTGGAACCATCATGTCTGCCCACTGAATGTCACTAAGACAAATGGCAGGAGAAGGGAAGGTCACTGGGGACAAACATTGTACTGTAATACCTTCCAACTTCCGTGTCCTTTGCATCAGAGCATTGCCAAGAACTGTAATGAGAAATAGAACTTCTGGAGATATTGAGTAACCTTGCTCTGGGCTCCTAAAAATGTACACACACACCGCCTACCACCCCTGACTTCTTATTAAGGGCACCCTTTGAAAGTTACTGCAAATGAGAGTGAGAATTTGGGATTCATAATAACAGTTGCTATTGTGATTACTCAAACTACCTTTATTAGGGGACACCTAAAAGGAACCTGACCTAGATGTTCTTTTTTTTTTTAAAGATTTTATTTTTATTTATTTGACCCAGAGAGAGCCAGCGAGAGAGGGAACACAAGCAGGGGGAGTGGGAGAGGAAGAATCAGGCTCCCAGCAGAGCAGGGAGCCCAACGTGGGGCTCGATCCCAGGACCCTGGGATCATGTCCTGAGCCGAAGGCAGACACTTAACGACTAAGCCATCCAGGCACCCCTGATCTAGATGTTCTAATAAGCTCCCATGGTTTAGTATATGGCTCATATAATTTCTAATCACATTGGATTATGAGACTAGATTAGTTTAAACAGGTCTTCATGGTCTTGACCCTGCTCGGAACACACCCAGATTCAGACACATGACTGAGGCCCATGCTGGAATTGAATGGCTGTGATTGGCACGGAATAGGACAGATGGCATGAAGCATGCTCAGCCAAAATGATCACTGCTCAGAGGGAAGTTGACAACTTTCTGGGACCGTCACGGGAGTCCTCAACCAATCTGGGCCAGGATCCTCAAGTTCTAGAATATTGGAATTAAGAAGGACCTTAGAGATTCACTGAATCTAGTCCTCTCATTCTACTGATGAAGGGACTGAACCTTGAAGTGACGTGACGTATCCAAAGTCTCCCAGCCAGTTAGCCATGAAGTCAAGACAAGATCTCAGGTCTTCTGATCTCAAGTCAAATGCTTTTCCTACAACACCGTATTCTTTCTTATAGCTATTTGATATCTGCCACCACCTGCCCAGCCACTGTCTTGTCGAATATGGAAGTAAGCGAGGAAAAAAGTGTAAATTGACCTAATTGCCTGAATGCTCGTAGCTCTGCTTATCCAGACCTGCTCACATAGGACGTTTGACAATCCACAGAGTAACATTTTCCAAATACTTCCTACTCATAAATCCCTGTGAAAGTGAATAAGGTGAATAGCAAACAAAATAGTTTCCCTTCAGGGAACTCAGCATGCCTCAACTGTGACTCCCGGGACTGCTGAGCTGACCACACCGTGAGAAGCTGCATTGCCTCTTCAGGAAAGAAAATCAGTGCGTGGGTTAGTGATCTCTGGTTCAGTTTCTTGGGTCCACACTAGAAAATAACCAGGAGCCAGCTCCAGAAACACAGAAGCCCCAGTCTGGGCCATTGAATCAGACAGATGCGTGCTCAGAGGCCACTTTGTTTTGTTCTTGTTCTTTGACTTAAAGCAAGTTACTAAACCTCAGTGTCCTTGCTCAGAAAAGGCAAACAGTAACATCTTCCTCACAGGCCTCATTAAATAAAGCTAGTGTGTGTAATGTGCCTGTACTTTAAGATATTTAATAAATGAAAGTTGATTTTTTTTCTCCCGTCTCCTACTCCCCCACCCAAAGAAGGGCTTAACATTTTCTCAGTAATCTTAGGGTACAATACTATTGACACTGGCCAATTAGTTAGCAGGGAGCTGGCCTTGAGTAGAAATATCTCCTAGCTTCAATACAGTACCAGCAGCTGATGGTTTTGATTATCAGCATTGGAAATTCAATCCATCTAAGAACACGAGACAAGTCTGGGATGTGTGGCCAAGGTAGAAGACTTCCAAGCAAGAGACTGCCATCAGTGGACTGATATGTTCCTCGTCTGAGGACGACTAGGGCTGATTGCCGACTCTCGGGGGCGCTCGTGGCTCTGCATGCTTTGTTCATCACCTTTATACTCAGTAAGCTGTCCAAGATGCACTAAGTATTGGGAAACTAAAGTCACTTTGTCCAACCCTGCCGTCTGAATTAGTCTAGGTCCTCTGAAAGGCAAATAGCAAGTCTACCCAGACTTGCAAGGATTCTCTTAAGGCAAACACCTGTGAGGAAAAATGGGCGGAGAGCCAGGGGAGGCTGGGAGGACTGTCAGATCTCGGTGTAGAGCTGACTCTTGTGAAGGAGAGTGGGAAGGAAGGCAGTTCGGGTGGAAGGGTCTTAGGCTACGGGATAGTTTCAGGAAGTTCGGCAAGGCCAGTGGCGGGAGTGAGGGTCCTCCAGCCAGAGTGCCCAGAGGGGCCTGCTCTCAGCCAGGAATGAGGCTGCGGCAGTGTTCCTGATGTGCTCAGTCACTGGCTGGGAGCAGCATATGGGAGGTGCGGCCCAGAGCCCGGCACCTGGGGTCTTCAGCGAAACGCGCTCCTGCAGTGGGAGGTCTGAGAGGCACCTTCTCAGGGCTTTCTCACACACTGTGAACTAATCCACGTGAATGTTGCTGAACATAGCACACCGCAGCAGCCAACTGAAAAGGCAGTTGACACAGTGAGGCAGCGAACCACCATCGTTCTACTGCCTCAAGTTCTCTCATTTGTAAGCTAGGAAACAAGAACAGAATGATGATCGAACATGTCTGCCAACATCCTGTGACTTCTCGGTAAAAATCACACCACTGGTGAGCGGTCCTCATAGCAAGGCCCCTGTGCAGAACATTCCACTTGCGGTACTGCACTTCATCTTCATAGAAACTCTGTTGAGGAGACATGATCTCCAGGTCACAGATGAGGAGACAGAGGCTCAGCCAGGCGAAGTGACTTGTCCGAGGATCTACAACTAGTAATTGACAAAGCTGATTCCAGAATAGACTGATTCCTTTGGGCACCCATGAAACCAGCCCCCTCTACTCTTCTTCCTTCGTGAAAGTTTGAAAAACCAGAAAAAAATCCCCTAACAATCAAAGCAGCCATTTAAAACTCAGTGAGGTCAACTTGATCCTAGCTCACAGTCAGCATTAATTGCTATGTTAATTCTCCAACTCCGTTCTCATGTATCTATTTTCTCCGCTGTGGGTGAGAAATTATGAGCACTTATCCTCATTTTTTCTGAAGTGTACAAAGCACACCAGTGATCTATTTTCCAAGCACTCTTAAAAGCTGGAAAATTTTCTCAAGAATTATGAAACTGATGGACCCATGCAGCTGTTTATCAAAAGCGTGTCTCCATGTTACACTGCGGAAAATGTGGTCTGATAGATTAGAAATGCTGCCTTGTCCTCCGTGGCTAAGCCCTGAAGTTTTCCCGTCTCCGTCTGTCTTAGATTCAGTTTGCTGTCACTTAGTCTGTAAATAACTTACCAAACACTTCCTGAAACCCCACTGGGAGTAGAAGGTAGGGTACAAAGAAAATAGCCCCTATCTCCAAGAACATTACAATTAATTTGGGGAAACAGGATATACTCGAGATGGAAACAGAAGGTCACTTTAAGCAATATACAAGCATATTCATATGCATTTGGGTCCACGTGACCACAAAAGGAAGAAAAGTCATGTAACTTCAAATCATGGAACAACCCAGTTGACTGGAGGAGGGGGTGGGGCAGGGACTGGTCCTGGACCAGGGCTTCTAATCTTGGTTTTGCTCTAACTGACGGTGTGAGCTGGAGCTAGCCATTACTTTTGAAATTTAGTTTCTTCTCTCTAAAATGAAGCTGTTGGTCAAGAGCAGGGATTTTCAAACTCTGCAAAGCTAAGAATGAACTTTCCTTCCTCCTCCCAGTGAACCCCAATATAGGTTTGAATCAAATTCAAGCTGGAGTTTGAGGGAAGTGAAGAGTCCCTGTATGTCCACTAATATGAAGTCCCTTAAGCTGTTCATGCAATCCTGAATTCCCCGGTACACAATTTGAAAACCTCTGTTGTAGACATTTTCTGAGGTTGCTTCTTGCATTAAAGTGTGAGGAGTCAATGAATCCCAGAGCATGGACAGTTTAATGTGGGAAACAGATTGTAGTTCTTCTGAGATTTGAGAGCAACTCAGTTTATAAATCAATAGTACTAGAGTAGAAGTAGAGACCTTGTATCTCTGTTTCATGTGAGATCAATAACCCATTAGGGAAGAAATCTGGGTCATTCTTTCGGTCATAAACATTTATTGAGTATCTTCCATGTGCCGAGCATTATAGATACCAAGTGCTGAGATTTAAATCCCTTGAGGACTACTCAGTCTAATAGGTTCTTAGACCAGAAAACATTCTTCAGTTTGAAAAGCCCCCAAAAAGGCAAGGTAAGAATGGCATGGAGTGGTCTTAATTAGAGCTTTTAAGAACGGGTTATTTATTTTGTCTAAATGGAACTACTCTAGGCAGATTTAACATGTATAATGCAGCCTGAGGAGGTGTGTGTAGTAAGGCCCAGTGGAGAGGGGATGCTGGAGTCTTGACGCCCAGCCTGGGGCCCAGTGAATTCAAGTGGACTTTATCAGTTAGGAATCAGAAAGCAGACAGAAAATGCTCTGCGTGAATGAACTTGATTGGTCATCTTATTCTGAGATGGGGCTCAAGAAGGAGCGCATTCCATCCCCAACCACTTCTCGCTCTTGCCTGTTGTTCCACTGGAAAGTGGGAAAAAATGGGCCACAAAATATCAGTCTACCAGAGCACCACTAGTTCAGACATGTTTTATTAGAGTACTTGCCTACAGAATGCGAGCATCTCTCGTTTCTGTATGGTTAAATTAAACCTTGCTCTGCCTCAGGCGTGTTGCACTGCGGCCATTGACTCATTTAGTAGTTTACACGATAGAGCATTAGATTCCAACACTTTTACAACTAGGAGAGAAAGCAAATGTACACAGTTTAGAAGGATTTTAAGAAAGATGATTTGGAGAAAAAAGAATAGAAACAAGGTGTAATATCAAAGGAAACTCCTTTTATACTTAAAATTATATATTTACATATTATTAATGTATAAATATATTATGTATTTAAATATATGTTATAGGTATCATTTCACATTTAGAAATAAGTAGAAATACAGACAAATCTATAAATACGCTTACGTGGAAGTATGTGACTGTGTTATTTAATTATATATTTATAATACCAAAGGTACTACTTAAATACCTTTCTTTGGATGGTACCAGGATCACTTTGGAACCGAATACACATTCATTCATTCCCCTCACATAACTTAGCCATCCTAACCTCTCCGAGCAACGAGGGTACATAGCGTTTTGTGCTTATCAGCTGTAATAAAACTGCCCCAAATACCATAAGTCTTGCCAAGAGGTTGAAAGGAACTGAACCTTGGAGGTATCCTTATGATACATACCAGTTGAACATATAGCCCACAGGTCAGTGCCTTGCTATCACTTGACATTGGGAACATTTCCTTCTTTTGGTAAATCATTTTTTATCTTAGAAAATTCCAAACATATGCAAAAGCGGAGACAATAAGATAATAGACTCCCAGGTACCATTACCTGATTTCACCAATTACCAACTGAAAGTCGGTTTTATTTCATCTATATGCCCATTCACTTTCTCCCAGCCCCATGCATGGATTACTTTGAAACATAAATATGACATCATATCATTTCATTGATAAATATTTTGGTATGTATCTCTAAAAAGTAAGGACTCTTAAAAAACAAATCCTTAAACCATTATCACGTCTTAAAAAAAAAAAGAGTTACCATTAATGACTTATATCAAATATCCAGGCAGTTTTTAAATTTTACTCACCATCTCATAATTTTTCCACAATTTTTGTTTCAGTTAGCTTCATATAAAGTCAGTGCATTGCAATTCACTGATAGGTCTCTTGCATCTCCTTTCTGTCTCATTTCAAAGTAGCCACATTTCAAGTGTTTAGTATCCACGTGCACATAGTAACTATTGATTGGACATTGTGGATCCATAGATTCCCTCTTCAAATCATGAGTTTTTGGCAATCAAAACAAACAATGGAGCATAGAAAAGGACTTTTATTTAACTCTACCTTAGGAAAGGATATAGGAAGAGGATTCCCAACAGTGTGATATATACGTACTTTAGCCTGTCTCCCGAAAGCGTAAAGCAGATCCTTGTGTACCCAGTTTCTTTAGGAACATGATCCTTTAGAGCAGTGGGTCATGATACAGGTATGAAACAGGAAAGGAGGGAAAACCTGTGCAAAAACACCTGGTAGAGCTGGCTTCTGCTGCAGGCAACTGGTGGTCCATTCTGCTGGGACCTTTTGAGGAATGTTCGAAAATGTGCACAAAGCTGATCCCTTGGGTCAACTAGGAGAGCATTATGCTCCCATCCCCCTGTGCCAGAGGATGGACCCCAGGCTTTATTGCCCTTATGCTTCTGGTTGTGAACTCATGAGTGAGTGTCCAGCAGTCTTGCAGAGTAGAGAGAAAGCAAAAGGTATCTGACTGGGATTGAGACAAAGTTCTGGAAGGTTCTGACCTCTGAAAGCTGTGCTGATCTGAGCAAAGCCTGCACCAGCTCATCCACTGCAGCGGTGGCCAAAGTGAAGAGCAAGGCCTAGAGGGTTCCAGGGTGGAACCCCACAGGGATCCAGTAGGATGCACTTGTGACTTGAAAGTGAACATGTGGTAGATTAAAAACGTTTTCCACAGAGATGTGATGGCAGGAGATGGTGAACACAGTTAAGGAGGTGTCAGAAGGAGCAGGGAGAGAAAATACTGGGAATATAATTCCAACTAAACTCCCGTATCCACTGATATTTTTTTATAGCAAAAACAATTAACGGTACCTCAAATTCCAGCCAGAGTATATCATGTCCTGGTTTCCATTTCTACTGTGTGCTTAGCTTTATTGCATTATTGCATTGTTCTGGAATTAACCCAATTTTCATAATATGGACATTAGATAATCAGTGCCTAGACATCACATGTACTTAATAAACAACACATTTCCACCACCTTTAGTTGAGATAATTTTGTGAAGTCATTTATTCAGAGCTGGAAGAGATCTTGGAAGGAGACATGTCAAAGCAATGCCGGTAAGTAATACAAGAATTCTCTGGAGAGCCTTCACTAGAACTAGTCCTTCACCATGTGCTGCCAGCAGAGAATAAATGGAAATAACCCAGCTTAGATGTGAGCATCTCCTTTCACCCGAGTGCTTAAAGTCATCCTGAAGCTAGGCTGCTAGAACACCCTCCACCAGTAAGCTTGACGTGTTTTAGCCTGAAAATTGTGAAGTTCGAGGATGCTAGGTTCTATAAAACACTTCTTACCAGATCCATACTGTAAAAATTACATGATCCTCCTTACCTGCCTTGCTACTCCTGCACTGTAGCAGGTCAGTCCTCGGTCAGAGTGAGCTTCTCTAGGCGTTGAAATGTCCGTGATGGTTGTAAAAGTAATTGTGTTTATGAATACTACATGCGTTATGGGATCTCATTCTCTTTATACCTGAGTCCTGTAAACTGAATAAAAATATTGCTGCACTGGGAGCAAAACAATAAATCTGAAAATAGGTACAGACTTTGGCACTCATCTAGCATGCCAAAGACCAGTCTGCAATTTCTAACCCAATTTCCCTTAGACACTCTCCCTAAAGGGAATAGCTAATTGGCACTTGGAAAGAAGTTAAGTTTATCTACACAATAAAGGGCTCAGAGAAATCTTGTGGAGGAGGAGATGGAGGGAAATAGGCCCTGTGGGGTAGGGGAGGAAGAATAGTACTCACTGGGGAGTTAGGGATCTGAACTGCTGGGATGAGTGAAGGAAATGGAGCGGAGGGACAGATTTCAGTGTTGCTGTGGCTGAGGGAGTGAGGGCCTCTTAAATAGTCTTTGCAGGAAACTATAAAGAAAGAAATTGCTTCTTAATTACTGTTGCCCGTTGAGCTGTTCTCGTTCATTGCTGTGTGGGTCTTTGTGTCTATAGGGGTTAAGCCCCTCCCCTCCAGGTGAGACCCGGGCTCAGGGAGGTCTAACCAGGGGTGTGAAGGTAGTCTACTTGCTGATTCCCTTGGCTTGATGTCTCGGTTTTCTTATTTGTCTTGGGTCCTTTTTTTTTCTTCCAAAGCTGCATTTAAAAAAAAAAAAAACACACAAAACTTTTGGCTTCACTTATGCACTATTTCTTCTGAGCAGGACAGCTATTGTGGTGAAGTTTCCGCTGCGTTGTTATCCATTTCATTTTGTTCAGCAAACACATACTAAGTGCCAAACGCATGGCAGCTTTGACACCGAGAACTGGAAGTTGAAGATGATCCGTGGTAAGACCTTGCCCAGAAAGCTCCGTCTCTGCCAGTAATGGCCCTGGAGCATACTCCCGAGCCCCTGGGCGGGTGTGTTCAAAAATACATCCATATTAATACATCCATATTGATATTTGGTGTTCATGGTGCTGCACTCTGTGACCTCAGGAAGCTTAGTATGCCCGTTATTGCCAAGTCAGGGCACCCACCAAGATAACTTCAACTTGGGGTCGTTAGACACAGGGGTGGATGAAAAGTGCAAAGTGTTTGTTTATCCAGATAGATTGCTAATATTTGGAAATTTCTGGGCAACTGTCTTGATTTCCTTCACTTTCATCTTGAAGTTTGGCCTCCTGTTGCTATATGTTGAATGTAAGCACTTTCAGGAATGCATAGCCTGGCTTCAAGGACATTTTCACTTGATTGGAGGTGATAACACAACTGGAACAGAGTCATGGCATTTGATGTATCCCTCCTATTCTGGTAAAAATGGTTGGAAGATGTTCAACACCTGAAATTAGCCAGAACTTCGAGTTGTACATCTCATCATTAAATTTATCAGTTCAGAACTTGGATTTTCTTGACATGGAAAGCTTTTTTAAAATAAATGCTTAGCGCTGGGAAGATGCCCAGCATATTAAGCCTTGAACCTTATAAAGAGAATCATTTTGTAAATGGAAATATGTCCTTTAATATACACTGGGCGACCGTTCAATCACTAAGCCTTGCCCTGCAGTGTTCTCTTTAATCCACTTAGTGTTCTGTTCTTTTCCGTTCATCTAGCTTGAGCCACAAATATGTTGCTTCTCATTTTGCTCTCTGAGGATATTTTTTTTTTCCTTATCATGACTTAGAGGCAGCCAGAAGAAGAGTATTCGTGCCTAGAAATGAATTATGGATCATTCAGTAGTTTCAAAAACCAAAGGGATAAGAAAAGCAATAATCCCAAATATTCTGGTCATTCTTTCTTACTCTACTTTTGAAGGAGAAAAAAAAGCATTATAATTTGAAAACTTGCTATGAAATTCTCTTGTTAAAGTCAGAGGAACAGGGGCATCTGGGTGGCTCAGTCGGTTAAGTGTCTGCCTTCAGCTCTGGTCATGATCTCCAGGTCCTGGGATCGAGCCCCACGTTGGGCTCCAGCGGGGATCCTGCTTCTCCCTTTCCCTCTTCCCCTCGCCACCCCTCATGCTTGCTCTCTTTCTCTCTCTGTCTCAGGTAAATAAATGAAATCTTAAAAAAAATAATAAAAATAAAGTCAGAAGAACAGATATCCTAGAGAGATACCTAAGGATGAAAAGTGAAACCAATAAGCAAGAAAAGGTGTTTAAATGCATCTTTACCAGATAAAATTCTGGCAGTCAGTGTGCAGGCCAGGATGTGATGACAGAGGAGTGTGGATATTATGGCTTTATCTCCCAGGTGTAGTTTGCTGCTCTCAACCAGACGGAGAAAGAAAGGCAAAGTGTTCGTCCTCTGCTGTGATTCAGGCCCTGCCTGGATGTCTGAAGGCACATTTAGGAAGGAAGGCTGGTCCATTCAGAGATGACCTTGTGATCTGACAGAAAGTGCTTCTGTATTTAAGAAGCTCAGCCTGTGCCAGAAACAGAACCAGGGGTCTCTGGGACCTCCTGTCATAGTCCAAGGTAAACTAAATGAGTTAAATAAATGGTAAGTCTGAGTGAATATTTATCATCTATGACAAGTAAGAAAGGGATCATTCACAAAGGAACATGGTCACACCTTGTGTCAGACTCAAAGATCTGACCCACCACAAGGAAGAGTGTGTCTTTTTACTGCAGAACTGTAAAGGCAACTTACAAAGGTAAATTTCCAATCTACAGTCAAACTGCATATGCAGAAAATCATGTGACATACTCTACAGTCTCTCTGACAAATACTAGGTTTGAGAGTTTAAGTAATTTATGTGATAGTCCCCATCATAGACTCTATTGGTAAAGATTTTTGACTATAGATTATTAGTGAAGATAGTGAAGATGATTTCAGGAGGTCTCATTCCCAGTTATCCTATCCCCAGTCTCAAAGTCCAGTTTTTCATCTCACAGCTGGATAACATTTCATTGCGTCAGGTGCCAGAGACCATTGTTTACCTACTCCAGTATCCATTTGCTTCTTCATTTTAGCATAAGACCCTTGATTTCTCCCTAGGGTTTTCAGAGTTAGCAAATAAAAATAGTTTGCCAAGATAAACTTGACTTTCAGGGAAAAAAAAATTTACCATGAGTATGTCCCAAATATTGTACATATATACAAAAAAATGATATCGTGAAAATCAAATTGAATTGGTCATTCTTTAATATAAGCCTACAGCTAAATGCTTATGTTTCTACCCAACTAAAACTACATTTCCCAGGCTCAGACTATGATGTGATTTTGTGACCCAGTTCCATTCAATGAAATGGAAGCTTACGTTGGTACTAGAAAATTTCCTTTAAAGAAAGGGGCATACTCTTCTCTCCTCCATCCTCCATATTGCTGTCTGAGAAGCATATGATGGAAGAAGGGAAGAAGCACAATCTTGGGCTGTGAAGAACAAGACCATACCATATCTCTGGTAAAGATAGAAGGAGTCACAGTCCCCAAAAACATCATGCTTCTGATATACCGGTTCTGAGCTGCCTCTCTGCAAATTTCTCTTAAGGGAGAGGGAGAAGCTGTGGGGGAGAAGGGGAGAGAAAGAAGGCAGAGAGGGAATGAGGAAGAGATAGAACAACTTTTGTCTTATTTAAACCACCATTAGTTTGAATTTTGTTAGATTCAGTTGAATCCAATCCTAATTGGTATAAAGGCTTACCTCCTTAGTGATTTGTGGGCACACCAAAACCAAACCTGGAAAATCTGTGGAAAGTAGAGTATCAGAAAGACCAGAGTACTCATAGTCTCATTGTCTATCTGTTTTTTGTTTTTTGGTTTTTTTTTTCCTCACACACGTGTAAACAGAGTCAATTGCTTTCTAAAGCCCTGGAGTTTTAACTCCTGCCCTGTCTTCTTGATGATGCTCACAAGTAAACCATGAATCCAAGAAAAAAATCACAATTTCATCTAAGAAGTTGTGTGACTCTTTCAACAGAAGTATTTTGTGGATAATTTTTGAGTATTCTGTCAGGTGGCAGGAAAAAGAGTAGTTGATTAAAAAATTTAATATTTTGGAGCATCTCTGGCTTTAGGAAATGTAAAAATAAATTCCTAGTAACAATGATACCTTGTATAAGGCGGAAAAGACCAATATATCATTCCTTGAAGTTTCCCAGGTCAGAATACTTATATATAAAATTCTAGTCCAAATGGGCAACATTGATTTTTTTATTCAGTGCTTAGGATTTGCCAATTTCAACATTTTCCTCGGTGCCATGAAAAATGTTGCCACTGGCAGGCATTGCACAGTAAGTAGGGAGGCAAAAATAGTGTTAAATGCTACAAATACAAGAACAGGAGTCTCTACATTTTCATGAATGTATCATTCAAAATCCTTGATTAGGAATCTTATTTTTCATTCCTTAAAGGGGATAGAAATATATACAAATGAGAACAACAAAAGAAATATGACCTTCAGACGAAACAAATAAAAGCAAAACCAAGGCAAGGGCAAGACATCAAGAGATTATATACTACTCAATTTGTTACAATAAAACTACCAATAGTACAATAAAAGTGGTAGACTTTTGAAAGGCTGAAAGTTTCAGACATGAGTTACAAAGTTGAAGTTATTCATGGTGAGTTGAATAGCATCCCCCCAAATTCATGCCCATCCAGAACCTGAGAGTGTGACCTATTTGGAAATGGGTTCTTTCCAGATGTCATTAGTTAAGTTGAGGTCATACTGGATTAAGTGGGCCCTAAATTCAATGACTGGTGTCTTTGTAAGAGGAGGAGAGGACACACAGAGACACACATAGGAAAGAAAGCCATGTGGCAACAGAGGCCGATTTTGGAATGGTGTGGTTATAAGCCAAGCAACACCAAGGACTGCTGGCAACGAGCGGAAGCTGGGAGAGGGGCATGGAGCACATGCCCCCTTAGAGACTCCAGAAGGACTCAATTCTGTTGACACCTTGATTTTGAACTTCTAGCCTCCAGAACTGTGAGAGAAGAATTTTCTGTTACAGTAAGCCACTGAGTTTATGGTGTTTTATTATGATAGCCCTGGGAAACTAACAAATCATCCACTACCACTCACCCGTGAAAGCAAAGCACCATACACATCTTCAAAAGATGCCACTACTACATGCAAAAGACTGAAACTTGACCACTCTCTCACACCATACACAAAAATAAACTCCAAATGGATGAAAGACCTCGATGTGAGACAGGAATCCATCAAAATTCTAGAGGAGAACATAGGCAACAACTTCTATGACATCGGCCAGAGCAACCTTTTTCA
>NC_048220.1:46206631-46237483 GCF_002007445.2 Ailuropoda melanoleuca
TGTGGTCCATATATACAATGGAATATTACTCAGCTATCAGAAAGAACGAATTCTCAACATTTGCTGCAACATGGACGGCACTGGAGGAGATAATGCTAAGTGAAATAAGTCAAGCAGAGAAAGACAATTATCATATGATTTCTCTCATCTATGGAACATAAGAACTAGGATGATCGGTAGGGGAAGAAAGGGATAAAGAAAAGGGGGGTAATCAGAAGGGGGAATGAAACATGAGAGACTATGGACTATGAGAAACAAACTGAGGACTTCAGAGGGGAGGGGGTGGGGGAATGGGATAGACTGGTGATGGGTGGTAAGGAGGGCACATATTGCATGGTGCACTGGGTGTTAATGCGCAACTAATGGAGCATCGAACTTTACATCGGAATCCGGAGATGTACTGTATGGTGACTAACATAATATAATAAAAAATCATTTAAAAAAAAAAAAAGTTACCACTAGGCCATGAGGCACTCAGAAAATTCCAGGGCTTATTTTTCAACGTCTCTGAACCCGGCCAGTGGATGCTATTGACAAGCAGCTTTTGCAGGATCGTTGTTTACTGGAAGAGCTTTTATTCTGCCTGCCAAGCTGGAAGAATTGTTAAATTGTGTCTTTTGTTGAAAGCTCAGTTGTTTTTATTTGCATTTTGTGGCTTCTTTGCCTATTTTATTTTTAAAAGAAAAGAAAGTAAAATGAAAAGAAGTAAAGCAAAGTTTTATCAGCATTCAAGGTTTCTGAGCCCCTCCAAACATAATAGCATAATCAGTGCATCTTCTATATTCTAAGCATGTGGGATCAGATACATAATACGGAAGGTCTGCAAATGTCCACTCTTCCACTGTTACCTAACCCAAAGTCCGTTTACCTTTATATCTTTCTCATATGTACCAGCAAGCTTCTGCTATGGATTTAGCCCTCCTACCCTTTGTAGTCAAAAGGATGGACTGGAGTCTTATGAAACCTTTGGATCCAGCTGCCAGTTTGCAGGAAATTGAGAAAATAGAGAAACGTATTGTATGAACCATAAATACACAGTCAACAAAATCCTGAATGTGGAAAACTGTACAAGTCAAATGCCCTAGTTCCTCAACAGAAAAATGGAAGGAAAAGAAAGAGATGGAAAGAGAACATGTAGGTTTAAAAAGATTTAAAAGACACATGCAGTTTTTTAAAAATGGGCAAGACTAACTTATGGTGTTTAGAGATGAAAACTCGCATGATAAAAAAAAAACTATCAAGAAATGCAAGAAACTGATTTCTGTAAAAGACCAAGTGGCAGTTATTGGTAGAGGGTGGGGGGAGGTGTGGAGAAGGGGCTATAATTGGGCTGGGCACACTGAGAGGCACAATAAGGAGGCAGACTCCAACTTTGATGTTTGATGGCTGACAGCTTTCAAGCCCCACCAAACCCTCTTTCCATTCTGCCCCACATCTAGGCAAGCCAGTAAGAGAGTCCATGTGCCCTCTCTGTTGGCATCTGCAAGAAGTTCAAACTATGCAAGCCACTTTCAGACCTGCTAGGAATGAAAATCTAGGACCCAGGAAGCCTGTGATGGGAGTAATTTTTTAATCCCTCTTGATGCGTGTTTGGTATCATTCATCTCAATATCGAAACCTAATTTTGTGTGGAGGCATCTATTTCATTGCTGTGGAATGACCATAATACAGCTTCTGGGTTGGCTGACACTGCTTCCTGACCTGTTTCGGTACTTAAAATGGTTTGCTTTATAATTCGTTAAGATATATATTTATTATGCAATTTTCTGTATATGTATTTTATTTTAAAACAAGCAAGTAAAATTAGAGCAACAGCAATAACAGCAACAACATCTTGTGGTACATCTCTAATCACTATGACATAACAATTGAGAATCTCAGACTTGGAGTAACTCATTTCTTAGAACCAAAGTACTTAGTAAAATGGTGCTGGTTCCTTAGCCTAGCATGTCGCTTCATGGGCTGCACAGGTATCTGTGCACATGGAAAACGGTCACTTCCTCCAGACTTAATGGACTGACTTTAATTAGAAAAGACTTTTTGACACTATCAAGAATAGGGCTTTAACCTTGACATACAGAGTATATTATTCTGGGTCCTCCGAAGTAAAATCGATTCCCTACGTGCCCCATATAGCAAACTATCCATCATTTGATGTGTTTCCTTTTTTGGATTTCCTACAAAGGCGATCTGAATTATTCTTGGATAAACTGCAGAGGTTACTTAAGGGACCATATTATATATTCCTCCTAGTTTATATCACCTTGGACACCAGTAAAAAGAAAATCAAATAATATGCCAGTTTGCTTCCTTCATTTTTAGGATAAGTCTATGTTTGTAAGCCAAGTTGTAAGTGTATTTTTGCTTAACTTTTTCATTATGTTTGTAAATTCATGGGGAAATGTATCACGCCTAACTAGTGAGTACTACGTCTAAATATAAGTAATTGACAAAGAGAAAAAGTAAGTTATTGTATTTTTCTGTTAACAAATTTCAAGAGACACATTATGTCATTCTCTGTCCTTTTTCGTGTTCTTGAAATTCTCCCTCCTTCAGTAGGCATTTGTCACCATAAACCTTCCTCTTAGGACTGCTTTTGCAGAATCCTGTAAGTTTTGGTATGTTGTGTTTCCATTTTTTGTTTGTTTGCAAATACTTTCTTATTTCTCCTTTGATATCTTCTTTAACCCACTGGTTTTTTTTAAGAGTGTGTTGTTTAATTCCCACACATTTGTAAGTTTCCCTGTCTTCCTCCTGTTAGTGAAGTCTAGTTTCATACCATTGTGGTTGGAAAGGATACTTGATATGATTTCAATCTAATTAAATCTATTAGGACTTGTTTTGTGTCCTAACATATGATCTATCTTTTTTTTTTTAAAAGATTTTATTTATTTATTAGACCAAGATAGAGACAGCCAGCGAGAGAGGGAACACAAGCAGGGGGAGTGGGAGAGGAAGAAGCAGGCTCATAGCCGAAGAGCCTGATGTGGGGCTCGATCCCATAACGCCGAGATCACGCCCTGAGCCGAAGGCAGACGCTTAACCGCTCTACCATATGATCTATCTTAGAGAATATTCTGTATGTGTTTGAGGAGAATGTGTATTCTGCTGCTGTTCCATGAAATGTTCTGTGTATGAATGTTAAATCTACTGATCTCAAGTATAGTTCAAGGCCAGTGTCTTTATACTGATTTTCTGTCTAGATGTTCTATCCACAATTGAAAGTGGGAGTGTTGAAATCTCCTACTTTTATTCTATTGTCGTCTGTTTCTCTCTTCAGATCTGTTAGTATTGTTTAATCTATTTAATGCTTCTTTGCTGGATGCATATGTATTTACAATTGTTATATCCTATTGGTGAATTACCCTTTATCATTTTGTAAATTTTTTGTCTCAGTTGTGGACTTAAATTCTATTTTGTCTGATACAAGTATAGCCATCCCTTCTGTCTTTTGGTTCCCATTTGCATAGAATATCTTTTTCCATCCCTTCATCTTGAGCTTGTGTGTCTCCATAAACTGAAGTGAGCCTTTTATAAGCAGTGTGTAGTTGGGCCTTATTTATCCATTCAGCTACCACATGCCTTTTGATTACAGATTTTAACCCATTTACGTTTAAGGATTTATTGATAAGTTTGGCTTTCCTAAAGTCATCTTAATTGTTTTCTGGCTGTTTTATATTTCTTTTCTTCCTTTCTTTCTCTCCTCCTTTGTGAAATAATGACTTTCCATAGTGGTATGCTTTGGTTCCCTTCCCTTTATTTTTTGTGTATCTACTGTAGATTTTGCTGTGTTACCATGAGGCTCACATAAAACTTCTTCTAAATGTAGCAGTCTGTTTCAAACTAACAATGATTTAACTTCGATTGCATACAAAAACCCTACTCTTTCATTCCCCCCATGCACACACATTTTATGTTGTTGATGTCACAATCTACTTTTGCTTTTACTGTGTATCCATTAGCAAATTATTGTATCACAGTTATTTTTAATACTTTTATCCTTTGACCTTTATACTAGAGTTAAGTGATGAACACACTACCACATTACATTGTTGGAGTATTTTGAATTTGACTCTATATGTACCTTTACCAGTATGTTTTATATTTTTGCATGTTTTTATGTTATTAATAGCATCTTCTCATTTCAGTTTGAAGAACTCCTTTCAGCATTTCTTGTAAGGCAAGCCTAGATATGATGAACTCCCTCAGTTTTCTTCTTGAGCAAGTCTCTGTTCTCCTTTGTTTCTGAAAGACTTTGCCAGCAAAGTATTCTGCTTTTTTTTATAATGATTTTTTTATATATATTATGTTAGTCACCATACAGTACATCCCCGGATTCCGATGCAAAGTTCGATGCTTCATTAGTTGCATATAACACCCAGTGCACCATGCAGTACGTGCCCTCCTTACTACCCATCACCAGTCTATCCCATTCCCCCACCCCCNNCCCCCCCTCCCCTCTGAAGTCTTCAGTTTGTTTCTCATAGTCCATAGTCTCTCATGTTTCATTCCCCCTTCTGGCCAACAAAGTATTCTTGGTTGGTATTTTTTTTCTTTGAGCACTTTGAATGTAACATCCCACTCTCTTCTCTCCTCCAAGATTTCTACTGAAAAATCTGCTAATGGTCTTATGAGGTTTCCTTTTTAAGTGATGATCTTCTTTTGTCTTGCTGCTTTCAAGATTCTTTTTCCTTTTTAATTTTGACAGTCGATTGTAGTATGTTTTGGAAGAGATGTCTTTGGGTTGAATTTGTTTGGAGACCTGTGAGCTTCATGAACTTGAATGTTTAAAAATTTTCCCAGATTCAGAAGTTCTCAGCCATTATTTCTTTAAAGAAGCTTTCTTCCCTTTTATTCCTCTCATCTCCTTCTGAGAATCCCATGGTACACAGATTGTTTCTTTTAATGGTATTCTCTAAGTCTTGGAGGCTTTATTTGTTCCTTTTCATTCTTCTTTTTGCTCCTCTGACTTGGTAATTTCAAATGACATGTTTTGGGTGTCATTGATTCTTTTTTCTGTTTGGTTCAGTGTGCTGTTGAAGCTCTCAGGTGAATTTTTCAGTTCATTCATTGTTGTCTTCAGCTCCAAAATTTCTCTTTGGTTTTTTTTTTTTTATGTTTTTTATTTCTCTGTTGACCTCATTTTGTTCTTATATTGTTTTCCTGATTTCATGAAGTTGCTTGTATTTGTTCTCTTGTAGTTCTCTCTGAGCATCTTTACAACAATTATTTTGAATTCTTCATCAGGCAGTTCAAAGATCTCCATTTCTTTAGGTCAGTTACTAGAAGTTTACTGTGTTCTTTTAGTAGTAGTATGTTTCCTTGATTGTGTGTGTGTGTGTGTGTGTGTGAGAGAGAGAGAGAGAGAGAGAGATTCCTGTAGTTTTGTACAGGTGTCTTTCATATGAATAAATAGTTACCTCCTCCAGACTTTGTGGACTGACCTTAGTAAGAAAAGATTTTCATGTGTGAGGGCATGCTGGAAATTCTATGACCCCAGGCCTAGTAATGCAAGGTATTATGTATGGAGCTGTGTGGCAGCTTCAGGTCTAGACATTGTGGTGTCTTGTTGTCTCAGGCAGTTGGGGTTCATAACATCAACAACTGCATGATCTTCAGTGAGAGGTGCAGTGGTTGGGGGCTGGTCCACAGTGGTGCAAGTACTGTCAGGGTCCTCAGCAATGCCTCTAGGTCTAGCAGCTAGGGACCAGGGCAGGTGGTAGTGGTGTCTGGAGCTGGTAATGTACACATTAAGCTGTTGCAAGGCAAGTGGCACATATGCCTTTGTGGTGGCAGGGTCTGGCTGAGACACACACACAGTGGTGCGGACCAGGATCGGCCAACTGCAGGAGCATGAGTCGCTGCAGGGACCCTCATTGTTGGCGTGTACTTGTGTGATGGCAGAGCTAGTCACAGGTGTGCACTTAGCAGTGGAGGCTGGTAACAGGAGTGTAGTTGTGGCGTAACAGGTACACAGTTATAGGGGCTATCTGTGGACCTGCATGGCAGTGCAGGCCAATGACAGAAGTCAGGGCTGCATGTGGACCCACAGGCAGCTCTGGGGGTCTTAACTGTTGGTTTGCAGGTGCACTATGGCTGGGGCTAGCTGCAGGCAGACACATTTATGCGGTCCCGTGACAGCAGTCAGGGCCATACTCAGGCCCACGAACAACTGTGGGGGCCTTGGCTGTTGGCATGCACTTGTGCAGCTATAGGGGCTAGCCATGGGTATATACATGGGAGTGGGGGTTGGCTACTAGGGCCTCACATGACATCTTACACGTGCATAGCCACAGAGGCCAGGGCTGGCTGCCAGTGTGGATCCTGGGCTCTGGCAGGGGTGAGAGAAGGGAGTATGGAAGAACTCAGGCAGCTGGTGTCTGCAGGCATGAAAACCTATGGTGTGAAAACATCAGAGGTGTTCATTGTGGCCGTGACTGGTTATTAGTTTCCTTGGGGGCAAAAGCTGTGGAGGTCTTCTGTGGAGCAGCTTGCTGGGGTCTATGATGAAGCACTCAGTGAGGAAAATTAGTGGCATATGCAGAGCTGTATGGCCTGTTGAGGTCCTCTGCAGCAAAGGCCACTGGGGTCCTCTGCAAAGCGGGCAGTCACTGGTAGCCTCTACCCTTGTTCCTAGCTCCTAGCCATCTGTAGACATGTCAGCTTTGCTGGCCTCTGGGTGGGGCGAAATGAAGCGGGCCCCTGGTGCAGTGCCCCCAGAAGGCTGAGGGACCTGGTTGCTCACATTGCTCTCCTTTTGCCAGCACAGGATCTCTCTCAGGCTAGGAGTTCCCTGTCAGCCCTGAGTGGGACTGGTCGGGGATGGCATGATGCAGGCAAGATGAAACTGTTCTGCCATTTTTGTGCAGTGCTGCTCAGCCTTTTTTGTTCTGCTCTATTGCTGAATCTTCTTCAGTGAACTCCTGAGTTCTCCCAGAGCTATTTTCATTTATGAATAGTTGTCTAATTATCACTCTATATGGGGAGAAGGAAGCTGGGTTCTCCTACACCACCACCTTTATGCCATCATATTTGTCCTTTTTTTAAAAAGATTTTATTATTTATTTGAGAAAGAGAGAGAGCATGAGTTCCGGTTGTGGGGGGCGGGGGAGAAGCAGAGAGAGAGGGAGAAGCAGACTCCCTGCTGAGCAGGGAGCCTGACACGGGGCTCAATCCCAGGACCCTGGGATCATGACCTGAGCTGAAGGCAGATGCTTAACTGACTGAGCCACCCAGGCGCCCCTGCACCATCATATTTTTCTTGAAAAATGTGACAAGCAGCTCATATTTGGCTGTTCTTAGCCGTACAAATTCTAAAAGCCCTAGGCTGGGGTGCTTCCCTCCAGGAAGCATTTGTGTTATTTTTTCCAAGCATCCTGCAGCACCCTGATCCAGAAATATTTTTCATTTAATTTATTGAATTGGATTTTCCTGGACCATGTAAGTGATATAAATTCAAATCCTTAATTTGTGCATGGGCAGACGTATTGTTATTACTTTCCAGAGAGATTTTTTTTTTTTTCACCCCAAGCCAGTACCTTAGACAAGATTTCTTGTTGGTTCCCTTTACCAGGAAACAGATTTTTTTTTTTTATCCCTCCCTTTCACTATAGCTACAACCCTTCCTAAGTTTAGGGTTTATGGAAGTCTCAGTTCTTTCTCCACATATTATGTAGGACAGAGTCTTTGCATTCATTCTACATACCCAGATCATAAGTTCCTAGTATGAGCAGATTCCTTCAGTGTAGACTGTGTCTCTGTTACACATTTCTCACTCTGGTTTTGGCTCTATAGATCTCTCACTCTCTCTTTCCCTTTCTCTCTTTCTGTAATGCTGCCTTTATTTTTAAAAGCCTATTAGTAAGTTTTAAGCAGCATTGCCAGGTACTGGTATTAAAAAGTTTTTCCAGAATTTCTTATTCACAACCCTGATGAAGTGGTAATAGAGTTGAAAGCTATGGAACATTTGAAAATTATTTGAAGACAATAATGCTTATAAAAGCTATTATGTATCACAACACACATAACGACTCGATTCAACTTTTAACCTTGACTCCAAGTTTTCAGGTGCAGTATTATAGGAGACTTCAGGGTAGTGCCACTCCAACTTCATTAACACCTGGCCTTATATCAGTTTTACAGTCACATGATGTAGATTAATAAGCGTTCATATTTTGCCAACAAATATTTGAGTCCCAATTGTGAGGAATTGTGGCTAAAGACAAGCAAGAGAAATTTTAAAGGAATTAAATTTGACATTTGGATGCTTGGATTTCTAAAATTGTCTTTGAGGCCACTCTCTTATTTGTATCTCCAGCTGCATATTTCTAATGTGTTGACAATTTGTATCTTCGACAAAGAAAACTTTTCCTGAATCCAGCAGTTTGCGTGCCGTAATGAAGAGGATTAGCTTTTTTTTTTTAATTTTATTTTATTATATTGTGTTAATCACCATACAGTACACCCCCAGATTCCGATGTAAAGTTTGATGCTTCATTAGTTGCGTATAACACCCAGTGCACCATGCAGTACGTGCCCTCCCTACTACCCATCACCAGGCTATCCCCTTCCCCCACCCCCTCCCCTCTGAAGTCCTCAGTTTGCCTCTCACAGTCCATAGTCTCTCATGTTTCATTCCCCCCTCTGATTACCCCCCTTTTCTTTATCCCTTTCTTCCCCTACCGATCCTCCTAGTTCTTATGTTCCATAGATGAGAGAAATCATATGATAATTGTCTTTCTCTGCTTGACTTATTTCACTTAGCATTATCTCCTCCAGTGCCGTCCATGTTGCAGCAAATGTTGAGAATTCGTTCTTTCTGATAGCTGAGTAATATTCCATTGTATATATGGACCACAGCTTCTTAATCCAGTCATCTGTTGAAGGGCATCTCGGCTCCTTCCATGATTTGGCTATTGTGGACAATGCAGCTATGAACATTGGGGTGCATATGGCCCTTCTCTTTACTACGTCTGTATCTTTGGGGTAAACACCCAGTAGTGCAATGGCTGGGTCATAGGGTAGTTCAATTTTTAACTTTTTAAGGGACCTCCACACTGTTTTCCAGAGTGGCTGTACCAACTTGCATTCCCACCAACAATGTAGGAGGGATCCCCTTTCTCCACATCCTCTCCAACAATTGTTGTTTCTTGCCTTGTCTATCTTTGCCATTCTAACTGGCGTAAGGTGGTATCTCAGTGTGGTTTTGATTTGAATTTCCCTGATGGCTAATGATTTTGAACATTTTTTCATGTGTCTGTTAGCCATTTGTATGTCTTCATTGGAAAAGTGTCTGTTCATATCTTCTGCCCATTTTATGATTTGTTTATTTGTTTCTCGTGTATTGAGTTTGAGAAGTTCTTTGTAGATCTTGGATACCAGTCCTTTATCTGTGGTGTCCTTTGCAAATATATTCTCCCATTCCGTGGGCTGTCTCTTAGTTTTTTTGACTGTTTCCTTGGCTGTGCAGAAGCTCTTTATCCTGATAAAGTCCCATAAGTTCATTTTATCTTTTATTTCTCTTGCCTTTGGAGATGTGTCGTGAAAAAGGTTGCTCTGGCCGATGTCATAGAAGTTGTTGCCTATGTTCTCCTCTAGAATTTTGATGGATTCCTGTCTCACATTGAGGTCTTTCATCCATTTGGAGTTTATTTTTGTGTATGGTGTGAGAGAGTGGTCAAGTTTCATTCTTTTGCATGTAGCTGTCCAATTTTCCCAGCACCATTTATTGAAGAGACTGTCTTTTTTCCACCGGATGTTTTTTCCTGCTTTATCAAAGATTAGTTGCCCAAAGAGCCGAGGGTCCATTTCTGGGTTCTCTATTCTGTTCCATTGGTCGATGTGTCTGTTTTTGTGCCAGTACCATGCTGTCTTTGTGGATTAGCTTTTTGTTTAGAGGATACATAATCTCCAAGTGTGAAGGAGCTTCAGTGCCACAGTCCTCCCAGATTCTCCCTCTGCCACATGGAAGAAGCCATGCAGATTTTCTTAGGGTCTGTGCTCAAATTGCACCAAGAGCTAGTAGTACCCACCCCCACCCAGAACAGCAGAGTCACAGGCTTTCCATGAACCCCAATAGGATCTCTGGCTTTGGGTTCTGACCGTAATTTTCCTGCTCCCTCCCTCCCCTCACCTTGCTCTCATCCATCTGTGACAGAATGAGGTGGGAATGTCAGACTCTGGTGTTATAAGTAAGTAGTGAGCACGATTTCTCCACCCCATGGGTTCCTGGGCTTCTGGCCTCTGTGCCTGGACCAGCTTTGAGAGAGAGGACGGGTCTTCCCTTCAGGCTCGAAGCTCTGCTCTTTCTTGCTCTGTGGAAGTGGCAAGAGCACAGCTACTGAGTGACACATTTGCTGAAGCCTCTGTGCTGATAGCCCTGACGTGTCCTCACCCCGCCATGCTCCAGGCCATGAAGTTTTCTAAGCTGGGTGCACCTGTGGACAGAGGGGCCGTCATCACTGGACTCGCTGGCTCAGAGTCGCTCCCACCAGAGAGCCTGAGGATCGTTAAACTCCCACTCAGCAGCCCCAACCTCCTGTGTGGGGCCGGAGGGGGCTGAGGGGCCTCTAGGGAAATGTGAAAGCCTGTTGTGAATGAACATGGTGCCACTAAAGGCTTTCCACAGAGACAGCTAAGAACTGTAAAGACTTCCTTCCTCTCTCAGAATGTATAACCCATTGCCCTGATATGTGTTTAGCCAGGCAGCTGGTCAGGGACACAGGTGTCAGGCTTAGAGCAAAATCTCAAAGTCTGTGTCCTGGTCTTCCCCTTTCTTCCCTTAGGTGTCTCTGTTCCAAGCTTGTACTCTGAGCATTCCTTTTGAGAAAAGAAAGTAGACATTTGTTATCCAGAGGTAGATACATAATATCATCTAGATATAGGCCCTCTCCCATTTTAATAGATACATGTCTCATATGATTCGTTTTAAAGATTTAATTTATTTGTCATAGAAAGAGCAAGCAAGAGAACACAAGCAGAGGGAGCAGCAGGCAGCAGGAGAAGCAGGCTTCCCGATGAGCAGGGAGCCTGATGTGGGACTCGATCCCAGGACCCTGGGATCATGACCTGAGGGGAAGGCAGATGCTTAACCAACTGAGCCACCCAGTCATCGCACCTTCTATTATTTAAATTTCAGACTTTATGCCATTATAATTCCAGCTTTCAAAGCCTTCTAGTTAGTGCTGTCCATTAAAATAGCCATGGTTGTTAACAAACAAATTCATTCATTCAACAACACTGTTGAGCGCTTACTGCTGCTGGGCACCGGGCGGGTGTGAGATATATGGGAGTAGAAACATCAGACAAGATCCCCATCCATGTACTGTTTATATTTTGATTGGAGAGACAACGCAAAGTAGCTCCAGAAATAAAATAACTATGAACTGGGACAGGTGCCCTAAAAGAAGTACACAAGGGCCAGGCTGGAGACTGCTAGCTCTGATGTATTTCTTGTCAGTGTCTGCTGGTCAGCGAAGCACACCCTGCTGGATCTGTAAGTGTTAAGCTGCGTAATCAAGGCTGGAGGAAAACACGAGGTCTGAGGTATCTCTCTGCAAGCCTCAGTGATAATTAAGTTCCCTGGTCTCAGGTTTCTTGTCACCTTTCCCTTAGCTGCCAGAACGGCATGTCTCTGTGGTTCCTGTGGAAGGACTAAAGGAACAGCTGTGTTTTGCTCCTGTCCTTCCCACCACCACCTCCGCCGCCACCCCCACTTAAGTTACTTCCTTGAATTTCCTGTCACTCGGCCACTTCCCCAGGGGCCACAGGTTGGACAGTGCGGGCATCTCCGAGCACATCCCACGATCTCTACAGCCCACGTTTATCCTTCATGTTTGAGGGGCTCCTGATGTCAGTAAGGCATGGAGGCTGCACAAGGTCTGGGAGAGTGCAGTTACCAAAGACTAGAAGACGGTGCTGTTCTGGGGAAATAAAGTGAGAAGAGTTGTCCCCTCCAACCGTCCAGCTTTAGGGAGGAAGGGGCGAGGCCAAAGAGGCAGACACCTGACTGGGGCGGGGCAGAGCAGGCTGGGACTAGAAGCCGGTCAGCCAACTCTGGCCCAGCGCCCTGCCATCTCCTCACTCATGTTTACAACACCTTTTCTTCAAACAGCCTTGAAACGCTGCGTGTACTAAACCTTGAAATTGAGAATCAGACGTTCATTTTTAGTTGGTCACCGTCAGAATTATGCAGATATTCTGGAGGCCTTGTGAAATGTGTAGGTACTATTAGGAAAATCAATAAAAGATGGGATTCCTGCCCTTGGAAAACTCAGGTTGGGGAAGCAATCGTAAAATTTTAACACTGGAATCTTGTTATTTAACCAAGAAGGAAGGAAGGAATTCTCCGAAAGGGGTCATGATTTACTCCAGGCGAAACCGCTAATTAGAGGAAGAGCTGAGAGTAAAACCCAAGTCTCCTGCCTCCCAGGCTGGTGTGTATCCCCCAGGGTGCCCCAGGAGTTATGTCCCCGTAGTTAAGACAATGAGAGAACAAGTACAGGGAAATCAGGCAGGGGCTCTGTGGTACTACACACTCACCACACCTACAAGAAAAAGGGATACAAAGTATAGCAGCCACCGGGGGAGATCCCTGGAGGAGGGAAGTCCTGAGCAAGGAATTTTAGGAAGGTTGTGTTTGGGGAATGGCGGGGGTGGAGGGCACATGGGTCCAGACTGAAGCAAGAACATGATGTAGTAAGTAAGCCTGATCGCTTCAGGGGCTGCTAGGACTCACATGCCAGGAGTGGGGAAGCTTCAGGAGAGCACAGGACACGTGCCAGGAACTGGTTGGATCGGCTCGAAAGTTCAACACACAAAAGTAGCACCTTGCTGTATGCCAGGTACTGTGCTAGGCACTTGGGATATGCGGATGAATGAGAAATGGGGTGTATTGCAGTATTCTGCCCCCTCTGGCCACTAGATCCTGATTGTAAAAAGCGGGTAACGATTGCCAAGTCTATCCATGGAAAATAAAACCCAAGAACTTTAACTCAGAATTTTATGAGGATAATAGGATGGGGTGGTAAAAAGAGCCGAAACCACGGTTTCTTTAAATATCAGAGAGTTCCTGATCCGTACCTGGGAACAACGACCTCCAAAGGATGCACACTAATGCTGAGGCCAGGTACCACTTCCTCCCAGGCTGAAAGCAGGCACTGTCAGCCAGTGGAATTCAGGGAACATGTTCTGACCAAGCGCAGTCCTGCCTCTGCTCTGGATGCCCTCGGCTCTGATCGGGTCTCAGCAGGGATATTTGCTCCCTGCTTTAGACACCTTATTTCCAAGAGTTATTTTGTCCTTTAAAAAAAAGCACTTAATTGCTGATCAGTTGAATTCCTTCTCCCCACATAGTTTCCCTGGATCATGTGCAAACTCTGGTCATTGAGTGGGACCCTGAAGTCCCACAGCTTGCTTGTGTTCCTTCATCAAAGCTATGTCTTTTGTCCTGGCTTCCAGGTACTTGATGAAGGATTCTCATGATTCTGTCTGCTTGTTGGTCGTTGTTCGTTTTTTAATTTGTCTCCTACCAGGGGATGAGATGAAAATACCACTATAACCCTTTTGTAACACCATTTAGCATCTAAATATACCCAGTAATATGGGGTTGACGTTAGAAAAATCAGCTGAACTCAGTGATTGGTTGGGTCTCAGGAAGGAAGGAGAAGGGATTGAAATGATGGCAGACCTCAGAGCACAATTCCTGCTAGCGCCCCACACCCTGGACGTGCACATTAGCATGGCCGTCCTCTCCTCTGGCAAACCCCATCTCAGGAGCTAGTCTGCAGCCCGTCTGCTGCCACAGGACACTCCAGGAAAGCCAGGAGAGCAGCCACCTTTGGGTTCTTAGGAAAGAGCCCTTTCCAAGGAGTCAGAGAAGAGGTTTTACGTGAGTAGTTGAGGTCTCTACTTTCAAGGTAGAACACGAAGGATGTACCACAAAACAATCCTTAAAAAGAAGAAATAAGAAACGCTTGTTTGTAATATTTTTCTTCCCATTTCCTTTTATATTATGGAAAAGTGGAACATACAAAAAAAGGCACAGATGGGTAAAATGAACCCCACGTATGCAAATCTATTGAATTTTTATTTTATCTTTGAGTCTATTTCATGCATGTTTATCATATAAATACTACATCGAGTCATTCATTCTTCGGTTTAAATGTAAATACAAATACTTGTTTTTGGGGAAATGTGCTTAAACATGTTTTACAAATCAGAGGTATTACATCAAAAATGTTCGGATTGAGGATAGTCACAAGCCACTCTTAGGAATAATAATGATGGTAATCAATATTTGTTGACGCTTACCTGCCCCAGGCACAGTGCTAATGGCTACCTTACAGGAAGTGTTCGCAGGACCCATTTTACGCTCTCTTCCTCTAGCATCCTCACTAGAGTAGGAAATCTGAATTGGTGGACCTCAAATCTGACATCTGATCCTACCTCCAAAAAAAGATCTTTCTAAAAACAAGTACTGCTCTTCCCAATATGTGTTTTCAATTTATGTTTATGTACAATTTATATTAAGTACATATAAACTTAGAAAAGTCATTATATTTTAGAACCTGTTTTATCATCTATAAATGAAGGAGTTGGAGTGTCTATGGTCTGTAGTATTCCTCCTAGCCCTAACATTTTATGAGCCATTTCCATGAGGCTATACATTGCTAAAGCGAAATATCCTCTCCAATATATTATTATATTATATCTGTTTTTATAGCCTGGACAACACACGTGCGGTGTGCTGTTACGTAAATCCTGGTCACAAGCGTCGACATTTATTGAGGACTCTGCTCTGGGGCAGATGTCATCAAGCGTCACGAGAAAGGAACGTGAAGGAGGCCACATTTTGCAGATTCCATACATAACTCTGTGACAGTCTCAGATCTCACACAGACTGCCAGTGTCCCATCGTGCCACTGTCCTTCTGTCATTCCCTCCCTCGAGAGGACTGGCCTTGGTATCTGGGGGCTGGCCCCCAGCTCGGCTGGCTGCAGGGGCTCTTGTCACCCTTCCAGGGACGGGCATGTGGGATTCCTTTCGGTAACGTGATAGGCACATCACACATGCGTGTTCAGGCTCTGACATGCCACAGCTTAGCAGGCGTGCCTCTATTAAAAGGCCTGTGACAGGCCTCTCAGTCCATGGCCCCAAACCTTCACGTGCTCCCTCACATTCTGGACAAGCCATTTCTATTCAGTTAGAGCCTGTCCCAACGTATTTTTTTTTTAATGGTTCAAGTACCGAAAATGAACAAGCATAGGAGCTACGATGGTTCACTTAGTTTGAAGGCTGTGTTTCCATATTTCCTTCAGACACAGGTTGGAGAAGGGAAGCTACAGGAACTAGGAACCCTAAAGCAAATGAAGGCAGTCAACGTGGAAGAAACTAGCAAATTGTGGTTTTTAAAAAATGGGTTTTGGGTAAGACTGACGTGGGCCTGATTCTTACCTCTTTGACCCAATGCAAGCTTATGGGTCATCAAGCTAGATTAAATATTTATGGGGTAGATGACAAAACTAAATGAATTAATACACGTAAAATACACACATTGCAGGCCTCTTCTCTGCTAAAGATATAAATGCAGATTTTTAACTGAATTGCCGCAGTGACCCGAACAAATGTCCAGTACCGGAGACAAAAGGCCGAACAAAGAGCTCTGACGACATCTGCGGTTTAAGGCTATGTTTGTACACGTCACCTGGGTTCTTGCAGTTGACCGAGAGTTCGTGTGTGTAACCTATTTGCCGTTCCACTCCCTTCAGATCAAAAGAATGTTTAGTTACCACGTGAGGAGAATGGCCATGTACTGATGAACTGATCGTCAGTCTGCCCGTCTTTACGAAACACATTTCGACCGAGTTCATCTTTTGAGAGCTTACTGCGCATGTGGCATTTCTCATGAAGTCTTGTGGTGCCTGCCTTATCAGAGCATTAGAAATGTTTTGTGGGAAGAAAGAGAGGACCCTGATTTTCTTTGATTTATATAAGCCATCAGTCCCTAGGGAATGTTAGAGCCAAAGTATAGGCCTGATGTTTGTCCTGCTGGGCTTTTGCTTGGGGTAAGAGAGACATAGATGCCTGTGGGAAACCAGTCAAGGTATAATCACACCATCTCCACAACTCACTAGCACGTACCTTGTGCAAACAGCTTACCTACGGTGTGGCTTCTAGCATCTTTAGTCTATGGAACATACAGAAGATGACCAAACTGTTTCCCACAGGCATAAGGATGAGGTGACTCCTGAGAGCTCTGGACATCTCAGTCCCAAGCTCAGTGCTAAGAATGAGGTGACAAATATATTGGCACCGTCAGAGGCACCCTGGATGGGAAGTGGAAGGGCTTGGGTTAACACCAAATCAGTGTAGTCTGGATCCACGTAGGACCCCAAGATAGAGGTCACCTTGTCTTATGAGGGCTTTTCCTCTACCCTGAGGAATGGGCCTGTTTTGCCCATTCAGGTTCCCTCACAGGTGAAAGTAAATAGGAAGTAAAGAAACAAAGCAATTACTGATTCTACTCACTTTAACCCCAAACCAAGAAACAAAAGCACACTGTTAGTTACCCTTTGTATTTTGACTAGCTGTTCTGTAATCTGACTTTCAGTTCTAGGCGTGGCTGTGTGTGTGACCTGTCTTAGTTTGCAAAGGTGAATCAGGTTTGACTTCAGAGTAACTGCAGAAAGCCAGTTCCAGAACCAGAGCCATAAAGATTTTCTGGTCTGAAGTTCTCAAACCCTGCATCAGAAAGAAAGCTGTGTCAACAGAGCATACTCGCCTGATTTTAAGGCTTGATGACCCTCTACCCATTTACCTAAACCTTGTCCAGACTCCTAAGGGACAAATTCTGCCCCCATTGCTTTGGGAGACATAGAAGCTCTTTGCACTTCCTCAGCTCTTCTGGAACGTCCATCTGCAACCCATGGCAGCCCACGACGCTTACCTGGGGGCTGGGTTGGAACAAGTTCTGACCCCATTTCTACCTCCTGAGTGGAAAGTGGGTAAGGAGGTTCCATAGCTCTCCTGTTCCCTCTATTCATCGGGTGTTTTCCTTTGTTCTTTGTGCACTAGACCTTGTTCTTTAGAACCATATAGCAGTTTGCCCTTGGTTTCCCTTAAGTTTGCATGTGGCTTCTGTGACCATCACACCAGTGCACCATTTTTACCTCTGTTTCTAGTTTCATTGAACATGAACACATTTACGGAGAGTTTTCTGCTCTCTCCCAGTTGGCGTGGGACTGGGGGGTACAGGGGACAGCCATGGCTTTCTAACCCCTTGTGAGCACTCTCCCCACAAAGTTATCAGAAAAGAGATTTAGTCAGTAGTAAATACATCGTAGCTGATTTGACAAGTAATAAAACTGAGGTGTGTAGGTGGAAAGCTGGGAAATTAAATCCTATTCTCCACCTCCATTCAGATGGCAGGGGGCGGGGGGGGGGGATTCACCGGCAGTCACCACTGACGTTTCCCTCCCCTCCCACACTACCTCCTGCCCCCCAGCACGTAAAGGGTCTTATATACACAGAAATCACCCTGATCAGTAACCCATTCGAGGTGCTGTGGAGGTGAAACCCTTTCTGTCTGAATGCCTTCTGAAGTCTGGTGACCTTGATACTTAGAGCTGGTCATTGTTGCTGCAGTTGGCAGCGTCTGATGACTCAGGCCAAGCATCCCTTAGGTGTCTCCATTCCCTTCTCACCTGGACACAGTGCTGGAGCAGAGCACAGATCCCCACAGTACAAGGGACCCACAGAGCCCTGTGTCCTCTCTGGGGCCCTCCTCCCTTCTGCCCATCCGGTTCTGGGTCACTTTTCCCCTCCCTGGCTTAACCCCTTGGAAATGAACTCACTCTCCAAAACCCAGAAGCCAGGAAGGAGCTTCTCAGGTGGCACGTCTGCTTCTTGCTCTACAGTGTACACTTCCCCTAAGGCGAGGAAGCCGCCCATTTTCTTGGAATTGTGGTAACACACAGGGAAGACAAAGCAAAATATCTTGATGAATTTCCCTACTGCAACATGGAACAAATCGAGGTGGCCTCCACATTTTTTGGCTACTATAAACAAGAGAGTAGTAAATGTTCTAGAACATATATTTGTTTATGTATTTATGATTACCTCCTGAGGGTAAATTCTTAAGAGGGAGATTACTGGGGTGAGGAGATGCACAAATAACATTTTTAATAAATTTGCTAAGCTCAACTTGCCAAAAAAAAACAAAGTATAGTAATTTACATTCCCACTAACAAGCCATGGTTGTTTACCTCTCCATATCTTTATCAGACTGTTATCACTTTTTTAAACTTTGTCAAATTGATAAGCATTTAAAAAAATCTTGCTTTTGTTTGCAATTCTTTGACTGATAGTGGAGCCAAATACTTTTCCTCCTTAGTCATTTTAATTGTCTATTTATATTTTATTTATCTGATAAGGGAGTGTTTTTCTTACTGATTTCTAAGGCTTTTAGTATATTAAGGCTGTCAGCCCATGTTTCAGTACCAGTCTCTAAGGGTTAGCAAGCACCCTGAAACCCCATAAAAAGTAGTTATTTTCATCCTCACCTAAAATGGGACAGTCCCTTCAACAGAGCGGTCACGACTCTGAAGTCACTGAAGAACTTCAGCGGTGGACCTGGATCTCCTAAGCTGGAGCAAGACGGACCACCTGTGAGCGAGGAGCCCAGGACCCCCGCATCCTCTGGCTCATCTCCAGAGGGCCAAATAAACTGCTGTGCAGGACGCTCAAGGCCCTCCACCCCCACTCAGTGAGTGCAGAGCTTCGGGTGGGGGTGCTGCCCGTCAATGTGTACGTATGACAGCTGTCTTCCCCGTGTCAATCATCACCTTAAGGCAGGGTTCTTAACCTTTTCTGTGACACAGACCCCCTGGATAATCTTTGGAAGCCCATGGACCTCCTTTCAGATGATTTTAAATGCATAAAACAAAACACATAAGATTACAAAAGAAACCAGCTATGTAAATTATGCTTGTCAAAATAGTTTCTAGAAACAAATTTGAGATACATAAATATACATATACATGTCTTTCTTACCTCATCAAATAAGAAGCTCTAGCAATGGGTCTGATAACTACCATAAATTTGGAATTTAGTGGTAAGGCTAACTAGCTGCAATAACTATAACATAATATAAAAATATGTGATTTCTTTTTTTTTTTTAAAGATTTTATTTATTTATTCGATAGAGATAGAGACAGCCAGTGAGAGAGGGAACACAAGCAGGGGGAATGGGAGAGGAAGAAGCAGGCTCATAGCAGAGGAGCCTGATGTGGGGCTCGATCCCGTAACGCCGGGATCACGCCCTGAGCCGAAGGCTGACGCTTAACCGCTGTGCCACCCAGGTGCCCCAAAAATATGTGATTTCTATTAGCGATGAAGTCACAGGTAATGCTAATACTAATGTGGTTTATTGACTTAATTCATACTTGAAAGATATGCCAAGTCTTAGAACTGTTGGAGGTTGGGAAAATAAGCTATAATTTTTTTTTCATCTGAGTTCATGGACACTCTGAATTCAAAGGGTTAGTTAGGAGCCTTTCTGTAAGGGACAGAACCACCAGTGCTAATTCAGAGGAGAATTATGCTTCATTGCTTCCTTTTAGAAGGCCCTAAAATATTTGCTTATAATGATTTTTGCTGTACAGAAGTTTCAAATTTTTATAGTCTAATTTTAACTTTGTGGTTTCTGATATTTCTACATGCTACTGCCTTATTGGTAGACAGGGGCTTTCAATCAAAGGAAGCAAAAGTAAAGATGTGATAGAACTCAAAGAAGTCGAACTGTCCTCTTTGGGGCTCATGAGAGTGTGGCTGGTACAAGGCAGACTTGCGGACAGTCACCTGTAACTTCTATCCGAGCTCTGCAGCCATGCAAATCTGAGGTATATAAATGGGCTGAAACGCTACTAAAGGCCTTTTCCAACCAAAGATGATAAAAATATCCAAGCTTGTCTTCTTCTGTTCTCTGTATCACCTGAAATATATTCACATTCTTTTATCTGGAGTTTATTTGGATGTAAGGAAAAAATTCGGAATCTGGCTTCCTTATTACCAAATGGATGGTTAGGCCCCAAGACCGTCTTTTCTCCACTGATTCCAAATGCTGTCTTTGGGATACACTAAATTCCTGTGCATATTTAAGTCAACATCTAGCATTGCTGTCCATCCCATTAATTGATAAATTCCACAAAGTGTAATTAATTGACTTTGTAGTTCATTTAATATTTGATTTTTGTGGATTACTTGGAAATATCATAGTCATACCTTGTCGTTCTGATGCAGAGGGGAAGAAAGGAAAACATAGTTACTGTGACCACGTCTGTGCGCCTCTGGAGCTCACCACATCTCCCTGGGTCTTTTCCCCTAGGACACAATCACTTTGGCCTCTTTGGGTTCTCTCCTCGGATTCATTCCAGTTCTTACTTGACGTGTTCCATCATCCTAACATCCTGTTCTCAGTCTTAGAACAAAGCACCTGGATCGCCAGCTACAATGTGGTCTAATTATACCACTTGTGTAACTAAACAAATTTCAATTTATTCTGTACTTTAAAAGAAGTGTTCGTGAAAGAAATCATGTGTCACACGAGGTCACTGTGTATTGACCGGAACATGGAAATCACCAGCCTTTGTGGTTGACATGTGTTCCCTCCTTCTGACCCCTTTCCCACCCACCCTTGCTTCATCTTTCGATCTCATACTATTTCACATCTCACTTTAAGTGTTGCTTATTCACAGAGCTAATAGGTCCCCGAGTGTACGCTCCCCATATATAATAGTTTTTAATTATGTAATTTTTTGTTTAGTGACTAATTTCTTATTGATCATTTTCGCTAGATCACTTTCATGATGACTGTGGCTATATTTGCTTTGCTTGTTTCAGTCTGCTCAGTGCCTGATTCAGAACCTGGCACGTAGTAAGAGCTCCATAAATCTTTGTTGACTAAATGACAGTTACTGGTAACTCCAACAAGGGAGGCAGTATAACATCATGATATGAGCTTGGTTTAAAATCAGAATGCCTGGGTCTAAATCTGTATATACCATTTATTACCTGTATGACCTTGGGCACATTATTAAACTTGTCAGTGACTCCATTTACTTGTCTATAAAATGGAGATAGGAGCATTTATAGTATAAGGTTTTATGAGGATTAAGTATACAATGTGGCCACAAGAACTCAGTGAATATCAGCAATTTATCATCATGACCATCATTAGAAAGGAAGTTGTTTGAAAGAAAACAAAGGTAAAGCATGAAAAATACTAAAAATCTCATTTCACATCAAGTTCTTTCTTGGATTCTTTCAAGTGGGGGGAAAAAACCCTTCAAACAAAAGAAAGTTTCAAGGAAATCATATTTGGCAAAGATCCTATAAGCATCAACTCTCCAGTAGGTGAGACAAGTAGACACACACCCCTTCCTTTTGAAATGCGTGAGTTATTACTTTAGCCAAAAATTCTTCCAATAAGAAAAAGTCGTGTGGTCACAACTGAAATTCTAACAGTGCCAACAAACTTTATGACTCAGCAGCCCACTTCTGGCAATGAGTTGTAACTAGAGTGAGTAGGACAATTGGGGTGGGGGGGCGGACGGTGGCCAGCAGAAGCCTTGCATTTGCTTGCAGCCTGCTGGCCAGTGATGTCAATCATCAGCTCCCAAATGCACACCATGTACCACATTGTGAAAAGTACCATCATCTTTGTCACCATCATCAGCATCTTTACTATTCGTATTTAATAGTAATGAGCACCTGCCAGTGTAAAGCTCACGAAGAGTTTATTTCTTGACTTGTGAGTTATTTTTCTACCCCAACATCTGCCTGGTTAACATACTGTACTTATGCTTGGCAATGCAAAATGGCTGTAGAAAGAAAAGGATAGTCAAAAATAGGTAATCTTCAACCATGAAAGAAATGAGCAGTTCACGACACTAGGATAAACAACATACATGTCATTTAGACTAAAAACCACAAAACTCTTATTCCACTTATCCTTTCATTTCATCAACTGTCTTCAAAAACTAAGGCTAGGGGGCACCTGGGTGAATCAGTTGTTAAGCGTCTGCCTTTGGCTCAGGGCGTGATCCCGCGTTCTGGGATCGAGCCCCACATCAGGCTTCTCTACTGGGAGCCTGCTTCTTCCTCTCCCACTCCCCCTGCTTGTGTTCCCTCTCTCGCTGGCTGTCTCTATCTCTGTCAAATAAATAAATAAAATCTTTAAAAAACAAAACAAAAACTAAGGATAAAAAAAAAAATCCCATGCTGTATGCCTGAGAGATCCTCTCTTTCTCCCTGAAAATCCTCTCAAGTTGCTTCCAGAAGTCGGGCCTGTTGCTAGAAAGCTATTGGAGTGACTCACAGTACTCCTAAGGCCCAGTGCTCCCGGATGGCCCCCGTGCCTGGGGTCATTTCTCATAATCAGCTGCTTCCACATTCTGAAGTAGGTGGAAGCCAGGCCTCAAAATACCGTTCCACAATCAGGAAGGGTGGTCACAGCCCAGGCAAAAAGACAAGACAAGACAAGTATGTCTTTTTTTTTTTAAGATTTTATTTATTTATTAATTTGAGAGAGAGAGCTTGCACGTGTATGAGCAGGGGGAGGGGCAGAGGGAGAAGGAGAGAAGCAGACTCCCCGCTAAGTGTGGAGCCTGACGGGGGGCTTCGTCTCACGACCTGAGATCATGACCTGAGCCGAAATCAAGATGCTTAACCAGCTGAGCCACCCAGTCATCCCAAGCGTGTCTTAAATGTGTCTTCAAGGCCCCAGAAGGAAGGGAAAAGAGAGACAGGAACCAGAAGAAGCAGCAAGCAAAACCGAAAGCTTTGGAATAATAAGAGCCCCAGCTTGGCTTCAAAACTGAGAGGATGCAGTTTGAATCGTGTTGCAGCAAAGGAATAGGAAACGAGACTTCCCTGCTCTTGAATTAGCCCTTTCTCTTTCTTGTCGGTATTTCCGCAGAGTTCAGAAAGGTCAGTGACAAGGCTGAGGAGGCCTCCAGGTCCAGACAAAAATAGCTTCTGCTGCAAGGGGCCATGTTGCATTCCCCGTATGAAGTACTTGTTGACCCCTGAAAACCATGGACTTGTGTGAGGAGGGATGACCAAACAGCCATCCTGGAGTACCTCCCAGCAGTGGTTCCTGAGCTGGCAGCACCCCCATCTGAATATATCAAGGTGACATGTGTCACCTTCCTCACTTGCAACCTGCTGTTCCTGGAGATACAGATTGGGAGTCTATCTATCTCTCTCTCTCTCTCTTTTTTAAAGATTTTATTTATTTATTTATTTATTTATTTTAGAGAGAACAAGGAGGGGACAGAGGGAGAGTGACAATCACACTCCACGCTGAGTGCAGAGCCCCACTCAGGGCTCGATCTCATGATCCTGAGATCACGACCTGAGCCAAAACCAAGAGTGGGCTGTTTAACCCACTGTGCCACTCTCACAGTTCTGTGAGAGGAGAGAACGGAAAAGAGAACTTAGATGCCTGGGTCTCTTGTTACCTCAGAACTCTGCATTTTTCATGACCCTCCAGTATCAGTGATTCCAGTGGATTGCTTCATAATGAAAAACACAATTTTGCTTTTCTTTAATTTTATTTAAGCAAGTTAGAAGTTTAATAACCTTTTTCCAGATCCATTTCTGCATTTGGTGTTAACCATATTTAAGTGTCAATACAGCTTTGAAGAAGCTATTGATGCTGAAGTAATGGGTTTTAATTGAGTTGACTATTTTTCATTGCGATTTGAAAGTTGTAGCAACAAACATAGTTTTGTACAGATTTATTTCCACTTGAGTGGATAACATGCTGATATCCAAAACTTAAAAAAGATGATGATGGAAAAAGGGGTGGAGGGGGAGGAAGAACAAGTAGGTAGGATGGTGCCTGTGTGGCTCAGTGGGATAAGCGCCTGCCTTTGGCTCAGATCATGATCCTGGGGTCCTGGGATCGAGCCCCATGTCAGGCTCCCTACTCAGTGGGGAGTCTGCTTCTCCTTCTCCTGCTGTCCCTCCCTCTCCTCATGTTTTCTCTCACTCTCTCTCTCTCAAATAAATAAAAACCTTAAAAAAAAAAAAAGTAGGTAGAAGAGAGGAAGATCAGGAAGGAAGGGGGTCTATTTGAGAGCTAGGTAGTGGAGGATACCTAGTAGATGAAGGAAGTGATATTGTTGAAAGGAGCAGATGTATTTTCCAAGCCAGCCAATGAGCACTTGGAGGCTGAAGGAGGAGGAGTGGATAGACTGATACGCATCTACTCCTGGCATCCCCACAGTAGAGCAAGCATTCCTTTGGTTGTCTGTGGGCAGAGGAGCTGCTGCAGACAGGAGCTTGGTGATGGAAAGAAAGATAAGAAAGCACCCTGTTCTGCTCAGCCAGGTTCAGCTGATGGCAGTCCCAGTCAAGATGGCGACGTGTCTGGACAAGGAGTTTTGCTTAATGTGCCCGAACATCACCAGCACTCACTAAATGTTAAAGAACACAAATACTGGAATCACTTAAAATATCTAGCTGTTTCTCTTCAAATTTCGGTTGAATTTCCTTTCGCAATATGAGCTATGTTCCGGCCAATTTTAAAGTTTACAGCTCCAGCTGTTAGGGAGTTATGTAAGAGCAAAAGTGATCAAAGGACTTCAAGAGTGGAAAATCCATTTTTCCCCCTTGATTGCATAACTCCCCAAATGGAATGGGCAATGCGATAGAAACACCATCTGCCCACTCCTCCTGGCCCCTCACCGTTACCAGTGTAGGAAAAAAAAAAAAATCACCTTAAAGGGGGAAAAAAAGGACATGAAAAATGTTGTTGGACTCATATTTAGTGTGCCCAAGGATTTTTCAAATGAAAGTTGCAAGTAACTAAAATAAAGTAGAAACCAAATTCCCCTTAACCCTAGGGGGGGGCCTTCCCTAAAACTATGAACTCAGGATGTACATTTTAAAATATATTTCATTACAGCCAGCGTGATGCTCTAATGTCATTATTTTATGAATGTCTCTCTTCCTATTGGTTTTTATGTTCTTTCAGAACAAGGAAGTTCTCTTTTTTGTCTCTGCCTCCCTAGTCCTTGGCATACAATAAGATCCAATGAATATTAAAACCTGAATAAGAATTATAGAAAACATGACTTCAGTCCTCTATCAGCAGAAGGCCAGACATGCTGCAATGATACCTCTTGGAATTAAGAGTCAGAGACTTGATAAAGGCCAAAAGCTGGGCAAGATCAGGTGACTGAAGTAGGCAAAGGCAGCGGGCTCTGGATCTCCTTCGCAACAACTCCAGGGTACCTTTGGGCTTTCGGATGCTGGTGGCCTGCCCTATCCATTTCAGGACAAGTCAGCTACCAGACTGTGAGAGTCCCTGCCCAGAGCCCCAGTGGGCAATGATCGTGATACACCAGGGTCTGACATTCCCCTAAGGATGCCCAATCACCACTTGGCAAATTTTATTCCCAGATCCAGGATGTATTCAGTTAGTGCACAGCATGGTTTAGATTTATAGCACCTCCTTCAAAAATCTAGGGAGATCCACTCCCAATAGAGAGATTCCACTCCAGTGGGAGGAAGGGAAGCTAGAGAGAAATTCCAAAGAGCTAGTGAAGGCTAGAAATTTCCAAAGAGCTTGGAAAGGCTGCAAGAAGAGAGGATAGGGTAATGCCTTTCAGCTTCTCTCTTCCTTATGGTGACACTGGCACTCACTCCATCCTTGATCCCTCCACCATCCACCTCCCTGTTCAGCCCTTGCATTTTTCTGGTCTTCATGACCTGTCGAGCAAAGTGAAGGAGGATTCATACGCTGGAAAAATGTTGAAGTAGAGGGTTCCTCAGGCCTTTCTTGCTCTCAGACTCTCTAGTCTATACATATTTTCATTATCTTTTCTGGGGTCTCTATTCACACTTTTTCTCTTTTTTTTTTTTTTTTTTTTTTTTTTTTAAATTTTTTTTTTTTTTTNCGCTGGAAAAATGTTGAAGTAGAGGGTTCCTCAGGCCTTTCTAGCTCTCAGACTCTCTAGTCTATACATATTTTCATTATCTTTTCTGGGGTCTCTATTCAGACTTTTTTCTCTTAGGACCCTTCTCTACTACATAGAAGCTTCGGATCGCTTTCATTGTTCCACTCCCCTGCTCAAAGCCTACAAGTGTCCTCCCAGCTTTCCTCTATCCTGCTGACTGCAAGTCTCCATCCCTTAGACTGTCTTTCATGACCCTTATAACTGTGGCCTAAACCTGCCTCCTCTGCCTTATTGTTCCCTTGCCTGGAGACACTACCTCCTTCTGAATTATGCCCATCTTTTGACAACCAGTCCAAGGGACTTCTGTCTAATTACTCCAGCCCATGGGTGTATTTCAGTTGTCTGAAGTCCTGTGGAAGGTAAAGAGGCTCACATACTCTCAGCTTTCCATGCCTTGCTGGAACCATGGGTTAACTCTATATGTAGGCCACATAAGTAGCTCTTAAAAGTCCTGGAACTTGAAGGGGACACCTATAGTGAGAAAAGAACTGAGATAGAGTCACAGGCCCAAGCCTAAGGCACCACTTGGCTGTTTGACGGCTCTGTGGCCTTGCCACACGGTGTGGGAAGGAGTGGGTGCATTACTCAGTAAGACATGCCAGAAATCTGGGATTGCAGATTATTTTAACTATATAGTCAATATTGTAACTTTGTGTTTGGAAGCACAAATTATTTTTGTAACAGCAACCGTAGAAAGTAGGGTTTAACCAAATCGCAGCTGCTGAGTGTCTATAGAAATTGACTTCATTTTAAAGTATTCTTGATTCTTTTCTTTCTTAAAGATTTCATGTATTTATTTACTTAGGGAGCATGCGATCAGGGGGAGTGGCAGAGGGAGAGAGTGAGAGAGAAGCAGACTCTTCTCCGAGCTGAGAGACCAACGTGGGGCTTGATCTCATGACCCTGAGATCATGACCCGAGCTGAAATCAAGAGTTGGCTCCTTAACAGACTGAGGCACCCAGGCACCCCTAAAGTATTCATGATTCTTAATCAAAAGGGGAAGGCTTGCCCTCCCTTAAAGGCTGGGATAGGTCAGAATTTCTGGGAAACATGAGATTTTTGTGGTTATTAATAAAGTTAAGATGTTAAGAATCCTGTCTTAAACCCTATTTTACATAATATGGAGAAAAAAATACCTTAACGATAGGGTCCTTATGAAAGTTAAGTGAGACAAGATCTATGAAAGTATTTGCAAACAGTAAAGTTCTGTTTCATCATAACATGTGAATAGATAGGAGAGGCTCTCATTATCTGAGGTTAATTAGTACCAGAAGAGGCTTAAACTGAATCCGTGTAAAACAGGAACAAAGGTGGACATAGGAAATGGTGGGAAATTTGAAAATTAAAAGTAAAAATTGTGAAAAATGTTATGAAAAAAACGTACTTACCTTCTACTTGATAAACTTCAGATTATCATTGTGGCCATGTGCTCAACATTAGGACAAAGAATTAATGTTGGGGATTTAGGGCATATGTTATCTCATAAAATTGTATCATAGCACAATACAATTAATTTTACTTCATGTTTGGGTTTCTCAACATGCCCACAGAGAGGATTCATTTTGCAAGAACATTAAAAGATTTATCAGTTCTCCAAGGACTACTTTCTCTATGGAAGTCCCAGGATGTCATCACCTTTGTCAATTTTCTCTTCTTCAATAATTGACTGATGAAACCCTGCTAGATTTTAATTTGTCAAGAGCTTTCTACCTGATTGACTATACCTCCAACATCAGTTGCGTTGATGTTATAAAATCCGGAATATTTTCTAACTGTGTAATTTTGCATTTTTTTTTGCATTGTTTTCCCAATATATGTTCAACTAGTCATCAAAAACTATTAGACAGTGGGGCACCTGGGTAGCTCAGTTCTTAAGTGCCTACCTCCAGCTCAGGCTGTGACCCCAGGGTCCTGGGATTGAGCCCCGCATCAGGCTCCCCGCTCAGTGGGAAGCCTGCTTCTCCTTCTCCCTTTGCCTGCCACTCCCCCTGCTTATGCTCTTTCTCTCTCTCTCTCTCTCTGTCAAATAAATAAACAACAATCTTTAAAAAAACAACAACCACTATTAGACAAGGGCATTGATATTAGGAGTAGAGGTAGATATTTGAATTGAAGAGGAATATCAAAATGGGTCAGTTCACTTTGTGAATGGTCAGTTTATTTGTTTTTTGTGTTATGATGACTTGCTTCCCCATATGACCTTGGACCAGCAAGGCTTTGGATGATGAGGTCTTAGGTTACAAGGACTCTGTCTCATATTTGTATTTCTGATAATATCTCTCACATCACCTTACTGAAATAGGTGTTTGGTTACTTTAGACTGAATGTGTGATTGATCGGGTAAATAAATGAATGAAGGACCTGGAGGAAGAAATGAACACCCAGAAGCTCTAGGCTCTCACTGCAAAATTTACATTTCCGTAAGAAAGCCACAAAGAATAGCTAATCTCAGTGAAATGGGATAAACACAAGACCAGAGACCAAAAGGGATTGAGGTTTAGACCAAATTACTCCATCTACAAAACAGAACCAATTTGTTCAGGGTTCATGATGAAAACGTGCATGTTCTTACCGGGTCTGTCCCTTGGCAGAGCTGTAAAGGAATATTATTTTTAAAAATAATAATTGTAATAAATACTGGTGTCTGCCCTGTGTTGAGGACTTTGCTCCAGAGGCGTTCCATACATTGTTCAAGAGTCTCACATTAGAGAGTCCCACAAAGCTGTGGGATGGACATAGTTATCTCAGAACAAAATTTTACTTAAAGATTTTCAGAGAAGAATTCTGTTTTTGAATAGAATACAAACTAAGCATACATTTTACAATAAAACTTATTTTCTGGGAAATTTTACTTTTGCAGAAGGTCTCAGGGCTACGTCTGCAGGAAGCACCCTACCACCCACCCTTTTAGAAAGCTCTCTGTCCTGTCATGTCATCCTCTCAACAGCTCTAGGACACATGCGTCCTTATCGTTGTTTTGCATATGAAGAAACTGAGCTACAGAAAAGTTGTGAACGAAAGCTTGCAAGCATGTTAGTGACAGAATCCTGCTTTCCCCTCATGACATCGTCCCGTGGGCAAGTTGTTTCTTCCCGTCCCTGTGACTTTGCCCCTTCTACACTTTTCTTTCCCCTTAACTGGACCTCCTCTCCAGATGCCCAGTCTCTGCAACAACTCCTTTCCTAGATTTCTAGAGGAAAACAATCTAAGGATTTGCCTTCACACTTCAGAGTTCTCAGGTGGTTAGGTAATTCAGAGTGGTTGCCTACTTCCTTGGCCTAGTTGGGACAATACATTGGGTTTGGTCCCCTTTGCTCAAATGATACTGAATGCACTATTTCAGGTATATCAGACCCCTTCTCTTTTTAGAGGGGTGGCCAAAAAGATACCCAACAAGTATGGTCACAGCCCACCTTCCCATCTTTCCCACTGGAGGTGGTAAGTGGAGAGTGGAGGCAGGTAAGGGGTTTCCTAGAGAGAGTGGAAGGCAACAAATCCTCAGACACTCTTCTAAGGACCAGAGTGAAAAACCATGAAGGCACACAGAGATGAAAAAGGAGCCATATCCTTAAATAGCTCTAGGGAAGGTCTTCGCCCCGAGGGGGAACTGAGATTCATTTCAGGAACTTGTGATGGTTTGTTGTCACAGCATCCTACCAAACTGGAAAAACAGTGCTTCTCCAACATTTCTGCAGCACAGAAAGTAGAACCATTATCGTAGGAAGTTGGTCTGTCTGTCAACAGAAGAGTCCATTGGTTCTTCTAAAACACAGGAATTTCTGGGTTGAAAACAGCCTTAGAATCTCCAGGATTGGCCCAGCACTGCAGCCTGTGGATAAACCACAACAGGACATAATATTCTTTCCTCCTAAGCTCCTATATAATTCTGGTTTGAATACGTCCATACTTGTGGTTTCTATTTCTGCCCTAGTTTTGCTTCCTAACCTTCAGAAAGTCTGGTTCTCAGTCTTGAACCAGACTGTCTCTCTCTTCCCTGCTCACCGCCCCCCCCTCCACCACGTACACACAGATGTTACTTCTTTTATTAGGATTTCTTCTTAGGTGACAGTTGAAAGATTGTAGAAACAGGAGGTCAGAGGTCTTACCTGACCAGTTTCATCGGGGCCTTCAAAGGGAAATAGGATAGAATTTAGTTATCTGGAGGTCCGTCAAAAACAAACACACAGGAGCCTAGCCTGAGGTGATTAGAAAATACATTTCTGTTTGTAAGAGGAACTGTGAGGGAAGGGCAGGTCGGTAATAGGAAGCATTTATGTGGTTCTCACTGTATGACCTTCCCTCCTACTGTGAAGAATCCTCCCACCAAGCCCATGCTATGCAGAACTGTTGGTATTTCCCACCATACAAATGAGTAAGTTGAGGCGCAGAGAATTACTCACTGAATACACAACTAAATAACTCTAGGGGTAGATTTTGAACCTGGCATTTCAGCCATCGTGTGTATGTTCTTCACTGCTCTGCAGGGCTGCTTTTCTAGTAAATGGTGGGACTTTCTGTACTCACCCCGCATAGCCTGAACCGTGTAAGTTTCTTTCATTATTCCTTTCCCCCTCCTTCTTTCTTTCTGTTTTTTTCTTTCTCTCATGATTTGCCCCCATATAAACCAGTCCTTTCTCAAAGCCTTTGCTGTACTTGAGGTAACGTCCTTAGTTGTTCATCATCCACTCAGAAGACACTTCCCCTGAAGACACTTGAAGATGGAGACAGAATTTCCTTATTTGAAGCACACACAACAGGGGCGCCTGGGTGGCTCCATTGGTGGAGCGTCTGCCTTCGACTCAAGTCATGATCTCAGGGTCCTGGGAT
>NC_048220.1:46241542-46255635 GCF_002007445.2 Ailuropoda melanoleuca
TCAGCTACCAGACTGTGTGAGTCCCTGCCCAGAGCCCCAGTGGGCAATGATCGTGATACACCAGGGTCTGACATTCCCCTAAGGATGCCCAATCACCACTTGGCAAATTTTATTCCCAGATCCAGGATGTATTCAGTTAGTGCACAGCATGGTTTAGATTTATAGCACCTCCTTCAAAAATCTAGGGAGATCCACTCCCAATAGAGAGATTCCACTCCAGTGGGAGGAAGGGAAGCTAGAGAGAAATTCCAAAGAGCTAGTGAAGGCTAGAAATTTCCAAAGAGCTTGGAAAGGCTGCAAGAAGAGAGGATAGGGTAATGCCTTTCAGCTTCTCTCTTCCTTATGGTGACACTGGCACTCACTCCATCCTTGATCCCTCCACCATCCATCCATCCCTGTTCAGCCCTTGCATTTTTCTGGTCTTCATGACCTGTCGAGCAAAGTGAAGGAGGATTCATACGCTGGAAAAATGTTGAAGTAGAGGGTTCCTCAGGCCTTTCTAGCTCTCAGACTCTCTAGTCTATACATATTTTCATTATCTTTTCTGGGGTCTCTATTCAGACTTTTTCTCTTAGGACCCTTCTCTACTACATAGAAGCTTCGGATCGCTTTCATTGTTCCACTCCCCTGCTCAAAGCCTACAAGTGTCCTCCCAGCTTTCCTCTATCCTGCTGACTGCAAGTCTCCATCCCTTAGACTGTCTTTCATGACCCTTATAACTGTGGCCTAAACCTGCCTCCTCTGCCTTATTGTTCCCTTGCCTGGAAACACTACCTCCTTCTGAATTATGCCCATCTTTTGACAACCAGTCCAAGGGACTTCTGTCTAATTACTCCGGCCCATGGGTGTATTTCAGTTTTCTGAAGTCCTGTGGAAGGTAAAGAGGCTCACATACTCTCAGCTTTCCATGCCTTGCTGGAACCATGGGTTAACTCTATATGTAGGCCACATAAGTAGCTCTTAAAAGTCCTGGAACTTGAAGGGGACACCTATAGTGAGAAAAGAACTGAGATAGAGTCACAGGCCCAAGCCTAAGGCACCACTTGGCTGTTTGACGGCTCTGTGGCCTTGCCACACGGTGTGGGAAGGAGTGGGTGCATTACTCAGTAAGACATGCCAGAAATCTGGGATTGCAGATTATTTTAACTATATAGTCAATATTGTAACTTTGTGTTTGGAAGCACAAATTATTTTTGTAACAGCAACCGTAGAAAGTAGGGTTTAACCAAATCGCAGCTGCTGAGTGTCTATAGAAATTGACTTCATTTTAAAGTATTCTTGATTCTTTTCTTTCTTAAAGATTTCATGTATTTATTTACTTAGGGAGCATGNGGTAGCTCAGTTCTTAAGTGCCTACCTCCAGCTCAGGCTGTGACCCCAGGGTCCTGGGATTGAGCCCCGCATCAGGCTCCCCGCTCAGTGGGAAGCCTGCTTCTCCTTCTCCCTTTGCCTGCCACTCCCCCTGCTTATGCTCTTTCTCTCTCTCTCTCTCTCTGTCAAATAAATAAACAACAATCTTTAAAAAAACAACAACCACTATTAGACAAGGGCATTGATATTAGGAGTAGAGGTAGATATTTGAATTGAAGAGGAATATCAAAATGGGTCAGTTCACTTTGTGAATGGTCAGTTTATTTGTTTTTTGTGTTATGATGACTTGCTTCCCCATATGACCTTGGACCAGCAAGGCTTTGGATGATGAGGTCTTAGGTTACAAGGACTCTGTCTCATATTTGTATTTCTGATAATATCTCTCACATCACCTTACTGAAATAGGTGTTTGGTTACTTTAGACTGAATGTGTGATTGATCGGGTAAATAAATGAATGAAGGACCTGGAGGAAGAAATGAACACCCAGAAGCTCTAGGCTCTCACTGCAAAATTTACATTTCCGTAAGAAAGCCACAAAGAATAGCTAATCTCAGTGAAATGGGATAAACACAAGACCAGAGACCAAAAGGGATTGAGGTTTAGACCAAATTACTCCATCTACAAAACAGAACCAATTTGTTCAGGGTTCATGATGAAAACGTGCACGTTCTTACCGGGTCTGTCCCTTGGCAGAGCTGTAAAGGAATATTATTTTTAAAAATAATAATTGTAATAAATACTGGTGTCTGCCCTGTGTTGAGGACTTTGCTCCAGAGGCGTTCCATACATTGTTCAAGAGTCTCACATTAGAGAGTCCCACAAAGCTGTGGGATGGACATAGTTATCTCAGAACAAAATTTTACTTAAAGATTTTCAGAGAAGAATTCTGTTTTTAAATAGAATACAAACTAAGCATACATTTTACAGTAAAACTTATTTTCTGGGAAATTTTACTTTTGCAGAAGGTCTCAGGGCTACGTCTGCAGGAAGCACCCTACCACCCACCCTTTTAGAAAGCTCTCTGTCCTGTCATGTCATCCTCTCAACAGCTCTAGGACACATGCGTCCTTATCGTTGTTTTGCATATGAAGAAACTGAGCTACAGAAAAGTTGTGAACGAAAGCTTGCAAGCATGTTAGTGACAGAATCCTGCTTTCCCCTCATGACATCGTCCCGTGGGCAAGTTGTTTCTTCCCGTCCCTGTGACTTTGCCCCTTCTACACTTTTCTTTCCCCTTAACTGGACCTCCTCTCCAGATGCCCAGTCTCTGCAACAACTCCTTTCCTAGATTTCTAGAGGAAAACAATCTAAGGATTTGCCTTCACACTTCAGAGTTCTCAGGTGGTTAGGTAATTCAGAGTGGTTGCCTACTTCCTTGGCCTAGTTGGGACAATACATTGGGTTTGGTCCCCTTTGCTCAAATGATACTGAATGCACTATTTCAGGTATATCAGACCCCTTCTCTTTTTAGAGGGGTGGCCAAAAAGATACCCAACAAGTATGGTCACAGCCCACCTTCCCATCTTTCCCACTGGAGGTGGTAAGTGGAGAGTGGAGGCAGGTAAGGGGTTTCCTAGAGAGAGTGGAAGGCAACAAATCCTCAGACACTCTTCTAAGGACCAGAGTGAAAAACCATGAAGGCACACAGAGATGAAAAAGGAGCCATATCCTTAAATAGCTCTAGGGAAGGTCTTCGCCCCGAGGGGGAACTGAGATTCATTTCAGGAACTTGTGATGGTTTGTTGTCACAGCATCCTACCAAACTGGAAAAACAGTGCTTCTCCAACATTTCTGCAGCACAGAAAGTAGAACCATTATCGTAGGAAGTTGGTCTGTCTGTCAACAGAAGAGTCCATTGGTTCTTCTAAAACACAGGAATTTCTGGGTTGAAAACAGCCTTAGAATCTCCAGGATTGACCCAGCACTGCAGCCTGTGGATAAACCACAACAGGACATAATATTCTTTCCTCCTAAGCTCCTATATAATTCTGGTTTGAATACGTCCATACTTGTGGTTTCTATTTCTGCCCTAGTTTTGCTTCCTAACCTTCAGAAAGTCTGGTTCTCAGTCTTGAACCAGACTGTCTCTCTCTTCCCTGCTCACCGCCCCCCCCTCCACCACGTACACACAGATGTTACTTCTTTTATTAGGATTTCTTCTTAGGTGACAGTTGAAAGATTGTAGAAACAGGAGGTCAGAGGTCTTACCTGACCAGTTTCATCGGGGCCTTCAAAGGGAAATAGGATAGAATTTAGTTATCTGGAGGTCCGTCAAAAACAAACACACAGGAGCCTAGCCTGAGGTGATTAGAAAATACATTTCTGTTTGTAAGAGGAACTGTGAGGGAAGGGCAGGTCGGTAATAGGAAGCATTTATGTGGTTCTCACTGTATGACCTTCCCTCCTACTGTGAAGAATCCTCCCACCAAGCCCATGCTATGCAGAACTGTTGGTATTCCCACCATACAAATGAGTAAGTTGAGGCGCAGAGAATTACTCACTGAATACACAACTAAATAACTCTAGGGGTAGATTTTGAACCTGGCATTTCAGCCATCGTGTGTATGTTCTTCACTGCTCTGCAGGGCTGCTTTTCTAGTAAATGGTGGGACTTTCTGTACTCACCCCGCATAGCCTGAACCGTGTAAGTTTCTTTCATTATTCCTTTCCCCCTCCTTCTTTCTTTCTGTTTTTTTCTTTCTATCTCATGATTTGCCCCCATATAAACCAGTCCTTTCTCAAAGCCTTTGCTGTACTTGAGGTAACGTCCTTAGTTGTTCATCATCCACTCAGAAGACACTTCCCCTGAAGACACTTGAAGATGGAGACAGAATTTCCTTATTTGAAGCACACACAACAGGGGCGNATTTAAAGCACACACAACAGGGGCGCCTGGGTGGCTCCGTTGGTGGAGCGTCTGCCTTCGACTCAAGTCATGATCTCAGGGTCCTGGGATCAAGCCCGGTGTCAGTCCCCGTGTCAGTCCCCATGTCAGGCTCCCTGCTCAGCGGAGAGTGTGCTTCTCCCTCTCCCTCTACCCTCCCCCTGCTCATGTTCTCATGTTCTCTCTCTCTCTCAAATAAATAAATAAAATCTTGAAAATAAAATAAAGCACACATGGCAAACAGATATCTCTTTTTTGTGTGTGACTTAGAGGACTTCCTTCTGGGGCGCCTGGGTGGCACAGCGGTTAAGCGTCTGCCTTCAGCTCAGGGCGTGATCCCGGCGTTCTGGNGTGTGTGACTTAGAGGACTTCCTTCTGGGGTGCCTGGGTGGCACAGCAGTTAAGCGTCTGCCTTCAGCTCAGGGCGTGATCCCGGCGTTCTGGGATGGAGCCCCACATCAGGCTCCTTCGCTGTGAGCCTGCTTCTTCCTTTCCCACTCCCCCTGCTTGTGTTCCCTCTCTCGCTGGCTGTCTCTATCTCTGTCAAATAAATAAATAAAATCTTTAAAAAAAAAAAAAAAAGACTTTCTTCTGAGGATTCGTGAAAACCTCCTTCCTTCGCTCTTACGGTCTAGGTTGCAGCAATACCCTTGAGAGTTTTCTCTTTAACCGTCTACAGCATTTTAGGGGCTTGAATCTAATCCGTATGGGCTGGTTTCTGGCTGCACTCAATTGAGCAGAAACTCCATGACCCACAAGTCATCCATTAAACGGTAGTCATTTCTAGGGCAATTTTCTTATTTCTGTGGTATTTTGTTTTTGCTTTTGAGACTGTTGAGTTGCCCATCAAAGCAAAACCAAATTTATCTTTTCCATTCTAGCCCATTCTGTCCTGTTGAGGTGAAGGTCAGCTGTGAGGTGGGGCTGGTTTCCAGCCCCCACTAGACTGTCAGCAGCCGGTAGGATGGCACCTTTGCCTCCCGGGGCCTGACGATGCCTGGCACAGAACAGGTGCTTCCTGATTGCTAGTGAAATGAACAAAATGATGAATTCAGGAGTCCTTTCTGCTGTATGGACCATCTTCCTACTTGAAACTTAGTTACCCTTAAGCAAGAATTGTTTCTCCGTGTCTGTGCCATTATTAAATTAGTAGAACCCTGACATGTGAACAGATAGATGTTGTAAGCCATACAACTGCCTTATACTTTAAGATATCATCTGACAAACTATTGAATCCCAACCCTGTCCCAAAATGATGCTAACTGATGCTATGTGAAGGTTTATTATATTCTTTTCTCCACTTTTGTGCATTTGAAATTTTCCATAACTTTAAAAAAAATTTTTTTTAGAGAGCGGAAGCAGGGAAGTAGGGGCAGAGGGAGAGAAGGAAGAGAATCTTAAGCATGTTCCACACTCACCACCCTGAGATCATGACCAGAACCAAAATCATGAGTCGGACGCTTAACTCACTGAGCCACCCAGGTGCCACCGTAACTTTTACTTTTAATCCGCCTACAAGAAATATTATATTTAAATCAGGATAATAGTGATTTTAAAGGGAGTGGTTAGTACAAAGGAGTCCACTCAAATCTGCTAAGTATAATTGCACAAGAAGCTATTTCTATTTCTTTCGTCCATATTGGAGTACTGATTTAAAGCAATTTGGTTAAAGGGAGCTTCTGAAAACACTTTAGTTTAAAACTGGGTGAGTTCTTTGACAGTATTTGTTCTTTATCTTCCTTATAGAACACAGTGTCTGGGATACTATCTTGACACAAAGTGACCTATCAGTTCTAAGATGCTCAAGGAATCTCTGTTGTAATGCTGCCATTTCCTGAGGACTTAAATGGTACCATATAAAATGGTACTGGTGAAACTATAAAATGGAAACTTTGAATATATATGATGATTCTGTGTATATGCATGTGTGTGGATATATGTTAGACAAATATTTATAGCAAGAGATATTTCCACTTAAAAGAAATGAAAAAAATGTTGGCTATAGCCATTAAAATTTGAAACATTGATGGTTCAGAAATATTGAAAGAGCAGGTTCCTCTTTACCACCCTGTAATTAGACTTTCTACTGTACACTTGTGTTCATCGAATAACAGCATGAGAATACCCTTCTCTATGTTAACATGTCCACTTCAAACTGGACAATGGCTTTTTACGATAATGTTCGTCCTCCACTTACTGTAAATTAAAAAATAAATAACTTACATAAAGAAAAGAAATAAACTTAAGCTGGAATTGCTTATTGTTTGTGATTTTAAGAAGAAAGTGGGATCCAGGCTGCATAGACCAGGCTAAGACAAGTGACTCATTATACCACTGCTTGCTCCCATTGGACACATTTCTGCAGGTCTCTGGGCTCTGATTCCCCTGCTTTGCTTCGTGTGTAGAGATCATTCATTTTAGAATTGAAATCCATCAGTTTAGAAATACAAAAATTGTTCATACATTTCCCTTTGCGGTTTTTCCTCAAATACGCAATATCTGAAGAAATTTGTCCAAACCCCTTGAGAAGAACAGTAATAACACTTAGTCCTACCTGAAATGTATCCTTTTTGTTGTTGTTGTCAAGAAGTCTGGTCTGTGTTTGATAGCTTTCTGTTACCATATGAATTCCTTCAGTATGGTGACTGAAGAAGTTTCTGGGATTCAGCATGAGCAGGGAAGCATGTATACCTACATACCCGTGAAGACAGTGGCATCAGAGGAGATGTGAATACATCTCTAAATTAAACGGTTGAGTCTTAGTGAAGTGAAAGCTGGCTGAAGTGCTGGTGAGACTGAGCACCGTTGCGTGTAGGACTGGGTCCCTAACGGAAATGCACGGGGGGAGGCCACTGCCATCTTAAATGACAAATGGCTTCGATTCTTCCAGAATCGGAGATTGTCAGAATTCTGGGCCAGGCAGAGGCCATGAGCTCTAGTAGCTAATTTTCGGATTTGGTGCATCTGATATCTGAACTGAATTGGTTCAGTATGGTTTCTCCAGAAGAGTTTAAAAACTGAGTAAATATTAAGCTAATCTTACTGCATGAGCCAAACCCAATTAATTTTGGTCAGTATAATCCTAACAAACTAAGATGATGCAAATGGAACATTCTGAGTTCCGCTGACCCACTTCAAATGAAAGTATATGCAATTCCAGCCAATGCATGACTAGTTGGGCATAGTCAGAATTATTTGTTTTAATGTTACTTTACTTCATGTCTCCATGTTAAGCATATGCCTGGCTGCCTTCGGTCAACCAGTCTGAAAGCTATAATATCCTGAAGCAGAGCATTCAACTGTTGGTCCTCGAGGGAGTGCAACCTTTGATCACAAGTCCCTTGGCCATCCGCTCTATGTTACCAGATCAAAAATAGGGATATTTATTTCATTTGGCATGCATTAGAGAATTAAATCAACACATCACCAAACACAAGCTCCAGAAGATGTGGCTCAGACAAGGATCCTAATGCAGTCCCAGAGAAACAATTTTTATGGCACATAAAGTTTTTATTATGCATAAACTCTAAATTTATTTTTAATTTTTTTCAAGGCTGTCAGTAGGAGGACTGCTGGCCTATAGCAAATTGCAGATTGTAAAAATCTTTCCACAATGAGGCAACATCTTTTTCCACAGTGACTGTGGTCCAGGTTCTCACAGCAATGTTCTTACCACACTGGGTCACGGCCAGGTACCTTGGAAGTTAGACAAATACAGCTAGCTAAGGAAATCCTAAATGATAGTTGTGTCACAATGTCCTTACCCATCTCCCTCCCTGACCCCAAACCATTGGCTTCCTTGCCACTGGGCCAGTACACATCCTTCCCTCCTGCCCCACTTCTTCACACAGTGGCCAGCATTCTGCACTGTTCTTGGCCCATGGTTTGGCCCCGGCTCAGAGGGCCTTGGAATTCATCTAGCAGTGAGACTCATAATTCAGACTTCCTGTGCAGACTTCAAACACACACACACACACACACACACGCACGCACGCACGCACTGGGACCAGCTCTCATGGAGCAAGAAAACAACACAAAATACACAAACCCTCTCCTCAAACCTGCCAGCAACATCCCAATAAATCGTCTCTTGTTTCCCTGGGTGGAAGAAAGGCTTCTGGGATCCCTTCTTCTCTATTTTCAGGATGGAGCATCCTCCAAACCCCAAAAATGTAGCCTAGATTCTTTGTAGACAGTCTCTCCAGTGAGCTCCAGATAGTTTCTAAAATAAAAGGTCACTTTCTGAAAATATTAAGATTCTCTCTTTTTTTAAGCACTCAGTTTTCATTCTTCCCAAATCTGTTTTCTGCAAAAGCTCCCACTCTAGGAGAGAGAATATATTGACACACAAGTAATTACAAGACTTCTATGCACCAGAAAAGGAATACATGGGGCTCAGGTCTTTTCCAGCAAAGACCTAAAACAACTGCAATTAGATTTTCTGCTGAAGGGTGCAAAAGCTTCCTGGAGAAAGTGATGTTTCACCTTAACCCTAAAAGGACAGCTTCAGCCATGATAGCCTCAAGAGAAGTCCTCCTCTCTTTATCACACTTGAGGAGAAACTGAGATTCATCTACTAAGTACTTTGCAAAGCCAGTGCTTGAGCGACCAAGACGTGACTGTACCCATTCATCTCCCTTCTTCCCTACGTACCTTTTAGCACCAGCTTTGAATTCCTTAGGCAGAAGTTCTCTTGAGTAGACCTAGTCCAGGTTTTAGGTAAGGGAGGCCAACAGCAGTCTTCATTTTCATTTGTCCAGTTCATGGCCTCTGTTCAAGATGTCTGGAAAGACAAGTCATGGGAAATGTTATGATTTCTCTTTGCCTCCCCCTGTCCCCCCACCCAAGGTGAAGGATTTCTTCATCTTGTTCTGGGGTGGGGGGGGCAGTGTCTTACCAGAGACACTCAGAGATGTCTCCTCTTCTGAACCTTTCTTGTGGCTATCATGAAATTCTTCCTCTTTCTCTAGAATTGAAACTCTTGATATTACAAAAAATCCTCTCTGGGAAAAGGAAACATGCTTTCTATTTAGGGACTAAATGGCAGAAAAAGCCATTAGAACCCAAGAGCTCCTGAGAAAATTAAGATCCTTGGGTAGCAGGATCTCAAAACAACAGTCTGCAGCAAACCACCATGAGTCATATTTTCCATCAATAAAAAGTTCGTAAAACTAGTGTATACAGTAATTGGACAAAGATCTTCCAACTCCAGACAATTAGAAATTCACCGGCTCCCAGACACTAAGGATAACTGTAATAAGATGAATACGTTTGAGCAAGTTTCTAAGACGTCTGCGGCACCGTGCAAGGCTAGCCATTGGGTGGTGCCTAAGGCAAAACAGAGCAAGCGTGTGCCTTGCTCGCTCAGGACCAGAGGCCTCTCAGGAGTCTTCTCAGGTAGGATGATTTGGGAAGAGCAGGCAAAAGCCCTTTAGTGCTTCTACCAAGATGGATAAAATTCCCGCCAGCAGGGATTCATCATTGGAGGGTATTGCTCGTCCATTCTTTTAAGAAATGGAGAAGCTCCTGGAAGTTAATGCAGTATGGCATTACAACCAATTGGAATGGCAGATGAGCAACTTTTCCTGGACAGTGAGAGAATGAATCAGAGGATATAAATTCTGGTGGAGATACTATTTTTACACTATGTCAGAAAGGGGCTCAGCAGAGTCAAAACTGTGAGTGTGTAAATCAGATTAAGAAGAATCCTGGATAGCCAAAATTTTAACGCATAGTAATAGAAGCACTAATGGCATGATTTCTTCTGTTCTTCACATTATAATGCCTAGGACTCAGCTCTCTTCCATCAAAGGCTTTAGGTAATTGCAATTATTTTTTTAAATTACTAGATAGATAGATAGATAGATAGATAGATAGATANTCTGGTCTGTGTTTGATAGCTTTCTGTTACCATATGAATTCCTTCAGTATGGTGACTGAAGAAGTTTCTGGGATTCAGCATGAGCAGGGAAGCATGTATACCTACATACCCGTGAAGACAGTGGCATCAGAGGAGATGTGAATACATCTCTAAATTAAACGGTTGAGTCTTAGTGAAGTGAAAGCTGGCTGAAGTGCTGGTGAGACTGAGCACCGTTGCGTGTAGGACTGGGTCCCTAACGGAAATGCACGGGGGGAGGCCACTGCCATCTTAAATGACAAATGGCTTCGATTCTTCCAGAATCGGAGATTGTCAGAATTCTGGGCCAGGCAGAGGCCATGAGCTCTAGTAGCTAATTTTCGGATTTGGTGCATCTGATATCTGAACTGAATTGGTTCAGTATGGTTTCTCCAGAAGAGTTTAAAAACTGAGTAAATATTAAGCTAATCTTACTGCATGAGCCAAACCCAATTAATTTTGGTCAGTATAATCCTAACAAACTAAGATGATGCAAATGGAACATTCTGAGTTCCGCTGACCCACTTCAAATGAAAGTATATGCAATTCCAGCCAATGCATGACTAGTTGGGCATAGTCAGAATTATTTGTTTTAATGTTACTTTACTTCATGTCTACATGTTAAGCATATGCCTGGCTGCCTTCGGTCAACCAGTCTGAAAGCTATAATATCCTGAAGCAGAGCATTCAACTGTTGGTCCTCGAGGGAGTACAACCTTTGATCACAAGTCCCTTGGCCATCCGCTCTATGTTACCAGATCAAAAATAGGGATATTTATTTCATTTGGCATGCATTAGAGAATTAAATCAACACATCACCAAACACAAGCTCCAGAAGATGTGGCTCAGACAAGGATCCTAATGCAGTCCCAGAGAAACAATTTTTATGGCACATAAAGTTTTTATTATGCATAAACTCTAAATTTATTTTTAATTTTTTTCAAGGCTGTCAGTAGGAGGACTGCTGGCCTATAGCAAATTGCAGATTGTAAAAATCTTTCCACAATGAGGCAACATCTTTTTCCACAGTGACTGTGGTCCAGGTTCTCACAGCAATGTTCTTACCACACTGGGTCACGGCCAGGTACCTTGGAAGTTAGACAAATACAGCTAGCTAAGGAAATCCTAAATGATAGTTGTGTCACAATGTCCTTACCCATCTCCCTCCCTGACCCCAAACCATTGGCTTCCTTGCCACTGGGCCAGTACACATCCTTCCCTCCTGCCCCACTTCTTCACACAGTGGCCAGCATTCTGCACTGTTCTTGGCCCATGGTTTGGCCCCGGCTCAGAGGGCCTTGGAATTCATCTAGCAGTGAGACTCATAATTCAGACTTCCTGTGCAGACTTCAAACACACACACACACACACACACGCACGCACGCACGCACGCACTGGGACCAGCTCTCATGGAGCAAGAAAACAACACAAAATACACAAACCCTCTCCTCAAACCTGCCAGCAACATCCCAATAAATCGTCTCTTGTTTCCCTGGGTGGAAGAAAGGCTTCTGGGATCCCTTCTTCTCTATTTTCAGGATGGAGCATCCTCCAAACCCCAAAAATGTAGCCTAGATTCTTTGTAGACAGTCTCTCCAGTGAGCTCCAGATAGTTTCTAAAATAAAAGGTCACTTTCTGAAAATATTAAGATTCTCTCTTTTTTTAAGCACTCAGTTTTCGTTCTTCCCAAATCTGTTTTCTGCAAAAGCTCCCACTCTAGGAGAGAGAATATATTGACACACAAGTAATTACAAGACTTCTATGCACCAGAAAAGGAATACATGGGGCTCAGGTCTTTTCCAGCAAAGACCTAAAACAACTGCAATTAGATTTTCTGCTGAAGGGTGCAAAAGCTTCCTGGAGAAAGTGATGTTTCACCTTAACCCTAAAAGGACAGCTTCAGCCATGATAGCCTCAAGAGAAGTCCTCCTCTCTTTATCACACTTGAGGAGAAACTGAGATTCATCTACTAAGTACTTTGCAAAGCCAGTGCTTGAGCGACCAAGACGTGACTGTACCCATTCATCTCCCTTCTTCCCTACGTACCTTTTAGCACCAGCTTTGAATTCCTTAGGCAGAAGTTCTCTTGAGTAGACCTAGTCCAGGTTTTAGGTAAGGGAGGCCAACAGCAGTCTTCATTTTCATTTGTCCAGTTCATGGCCTCTGTTCAAGATGTCTGGAAAGACAAGTCATGGGAAATGTTATGATTTCTCTTTGCCTCCCCCTGTCCCCCCACCCAAGGTGAAGGATTTCTTCATCTTGTTCTGGGGTGGGGGGGGGCAGTGTCTTACCAGAGACACTCAGAGATGTCTCCTCTTCTGAACCTTTCTTGTGGCTATCATGAAATTCTTCCTCTTTCTCTAGAATTGAAACTCTTGATATTACAAAAAATCCTCTCTGGGAAAAGGAAACATGCTTTCTATTTAGGGACTAAATGGCAGAAAAAGCCATTAGAACCCAAGAGCTCCTGAGAAAATTAAGATCCTTGGGTAGCAGGATCTCAAAACAACAGTCTGCAGCAAACCACCATGAGTCATATTTTCCATCAATAAAAAGTTCGTAAAACTAGTGTATACAGTAATTGGACAAAGATCTTCCAACTCCAGACAATTAGAAATTCACCGGCTCCCAGACACTAAGGATAACTGTAATAAGATGAATACGTTTGAGCAAGTTTCTAAGACGTCTGCGGCACCGTGCAAGGCTAGCCATTGGGTGGTGCCTAAGGCAAAACAGAGCAAGCGTGTGCCTTGCTCGCTCAGGACCAGAGGCCTCTCAGGAGTCTTCTCAGGTAGGATGATTTGGGAAGAGCAGGCAAAAGCCCTTTAGTGCTTCTACCAAGATGGATAAAATTCCCGCCAGCAGGGATTCATCATTGGAGGGTATTGCTCGTCCATTCTTTTAAGAAATGGAGAAGCTCCTGGAAGTTAATGCAGTATGGCATTACAACCAATTGGAATGGCAGATGAGCAACTTTTCCTGGACAGTGAGAGAATGAATCAGAGGATATAAATTCTGGTGGAGATACTATTTTTACACTATGTCAGAAAGGGGCTCAGCAGAGTCAAAACTGTGAGTGTGTAAATCAGATTAAGAAGAATCCTGGATAGCCAAAATTTTAACGCATAGTAATAGAAGCACTAATGGCATGATTTCTTCTGTTCTTCACATTATAATGCCTAGGACTCAGCTCTCTTCCATCAAAGGCTTTAGGTAATTGCAATTATTTTTTTAAATTACTAGATAGATAGATAGATAGATAGATAGATAGATGGTAGATACAAAATTCTATAGTTCTGTACACACACACACGGTTCTATCTATCTGCCTATCTATCTATCTATCTATCATCTATCTATATATCTATCTATTTTCATGGCATGCAAGCCTGTTGTCTTCCCCTTTAAACAGGATATTTCCATCCTATCGCATCCGAGCCAAAGGATAAGAAAACCAACCAACCAACTGCTGGAGGCACCTCAGGCATTACAGGCCTGCTAATAACAGCTGCCCAAACTCCTCATTTCATTGCCAGTCTGTCTCCTGTTTCTTGTTCTACTTTCTTCCAGTTCTGCTCAGCCCTTGCTGGCCATGTGTCTGCTTTTACCTTCTGGATTCTGAAAGTGAGTTTTGTTTCACTGGTTATGTTTTTAGACCCAGCTTGAGCTCAGCAGCTGACAATTTTGCTTCCTGGGCACTGGGTGAAATCCCCACATAAGGCAGTTTGGCTCCAGTGTTCCCCTGAGAGGTTTGGGGGAGGCAGGGTTTGAGGGGTCTGGACTCATGCACTTCTGATGCTGTGGTCGCTAGGTTCCCTGCAATGCGTGCTCATGACAGCTTCTCCCTGTAGAGAAGCAGTGATAGAAATGTTGGTCCCGGAGCGCCTGGGTAGCACAGCGGTTAAGCGTCTGCCTTCAGCTCAGGGCGTGATCCCAGC
>NC_048220.1:46255674-46267606 GCF_002007445.2 Ailuropoda melanoleuca
GCTCCTCTGCTATGAGCCTGCTTCTTCCTCTCCCACTCCCCCTGCTTGTGTTCCCTCTCTCGCTGGCTGTCTCTATCTCTGTCAAATAAATAAATAAAAAATCTTTAAAAAAAAAAAAAAGAAAGAAATGTTGGTCCCTAGTTATTGCGAGCGGTAAGAAGCTTAGAGAATTTTATAGCAAAGAAGGGTATAGTAACATTTTAGTGGCATTTATTTGTCTCTTTTTTAACCCTAATTATAAAAGTAACACGTTACTATAGAAAATTTGGGAAAATACAAAAAAGATTATTAAAATTATTCGTAATGCCATTACATGAACATAATCTCTATTAATATTTTGATTTATAATCTTCCAATATTATTCCTTATATATACTATATGTTTACCTAGCAAAATTAGAGTCACACCAGTCATTCTATTTTGTTTTCACTCAATTTCACTTAATACATACAGTGAATATTGTGTTTAGTTAATTATATTTGAAAAGTCTTCTATAAAAAAATCAATGAATCCAATGCAACGGGAAGCTGTCTATGAAATATGTGACAGACATTAATAAATAAGTAGGTCTACTAGAGAGAGCTATAAAGCACAACCTAAACATGACTTGGTGATCTAAACTTACTCCCTTTGACAGTATCACTTAAAGGAAGTGAGTCCCAACAGCTAAACCCAGACCACAAGACAGAGACAGATCTTCACTCTAGAGCACTGGACTTGGGGTCAAATACTCGAGTTGTAATTGAAATCAGTGGCACGTTATTCAACAAATCCCTGGGCTTTTCTCTCACTGTTTACTAGTCTATGAAATGACACTGTTCGTCATTGCCGTCTGGGGTCCTTGTGAGGATAAATGAGATAATGCTTTGTGAACCGGGAAGCGCTAAGTGATTGCAGTGGTTCTTTGTTACTGAAGACTCAGGTTGGTTAAGAGTGCTGGCATTTCCTTTCCATTAATTTCACTTCATTGCCTGAATGAGGTAGCAGTGAAAGGTTTCCAAGAAAATCTCTAGGACTCCGAATTTTCTTTCCTAATGTCAGCAGGGTGACTATTTCTGATTTCCTCCCTTTTAAGATCAGCAGGATGGACATTTCCTAGCTTGCTTTCCTTCTTCAAAATCACTTCTCTAAGGAAAACAAAATCAAAACAAATAAAAAGCTCACTAGTCAAAAAATCATATATGCTTCCATTGACTTAAGTCAGGATGTTAAATATAAAACTCTCTACCTGAAAGCCTAAAATAAAATTTTATTAAAAGACAAATTTTAGAAAATGACCTAAAAATTTGTGCTCCCCCACCAATAACATCAAACATGGTTTGGCCTCTTGATTGCTACTGTGTGCATGCAGGGGTGGGGGGGATATAGAAACCCAGGAAATAAGCCAAACTGAGGGACCTGTGACTCTCCGTTCTGCCCACAAGACTATAAAACAGATGTAAGTGGGATTTTATATTGTATCTCATAAACTAAAACAAATGCATTTATAGTGACCAATCACGTGTGATCTTACGTTCTTCTGTGTTTCATGCATATTAATTTGCATCCTAATTCTCAACTAAATAATGAGCCCAATGAGGGCAGGATCCACTTAGTACACTCTGTGGCCTCACAACTCTTGTCACAACAGGAGGAGCTCATTAAAACCTACTGATCCAATATACACCAGAAACTCTTCAAAGTCAACAATAAGGAAACAACCCAGTTAAAAAACGGGCGAAAAATCTGAACAGACATCTCACCAAAAGGATATGGAGCTGACAAAAAAGCATATTAAAAGATGTTCCATATCATATGTCAATAGGGAAATGCAAATTAAAACAGCATTGAGATACTACCGCACACCTGTTAGAATGGCCCAATTCCGAAATGCTCATAACACCAAATGCTGGCGAGAATGTGGAGCCACAGGTACTCTCATTCATTGCAGGTGGGAATGCAAACTGGTACAGCCACTTTGGAAGGCAGTTTGGCAGTTTCTTACAGCTAAACATACTCTCATCATATGATCTAGCACTTGCACACCTTGATACTTACCTAAGTGAATTGAAAAGATGTTCACGTGAAAAAAAAAAAAAACAGCACACAAATGTTTATAGTAGCTTTACTCATAATTGCCAAAACTTGGAATGAACCAAAATGTCCTTCAGTAGGTAAGTAGGTAAACAAACTGTGGGACATCCAGACAATGGAACATTGTTCGGTTGTAAAAAGAAGGGAGTTATCAAGCTGCAAAAGACCCACAGGAAACTTAGATGCATACAGCTCAGTGAAAGGAGCCTGTTTAGTCCACATACGGTATAATGCCAAGTATCTAACATTGTGGAAGAGGTAAATCAAAAGAGACAGTAAAATCGATTGTCAGGGCTCAGCAGGGAGGTAAGGAGAGGGGGAAAGTAGATGGAACGTGGAGACGTTAGGGTAGTGAACCCACACTGTACAAGATGATAGTGGTGGACACGTGTCATTATACGTTTGTCAGAAGCCATGGAATGTACAACACTGAGTGAACCTTAACGCAGATATGGGCTTTAGCCGATACAATGTACGAGTAGTCACTCATCGGCTGAAACAAATACACCACACTCATGCATATTAATAGGGAAAACTGAAGGGCAGAGCAGGGAAAATAACAGTGTACTCCGTTCTTCTTCTCAATTTTTCTATAAAGGCAAAACTGCTCCAAAAAAATAAAGTCTAAGGGCACTGGGTGGTTGAGTCACTTAAATGACTGCCTTCAGCTGAGGTCATGATCCCAGGGTCCTATAATCGAGCCCTGCATAGGGCTCCCTGCTCTGCCGGGAGTCTGCTTTCCCCTCTCCCTCTGCCCCTCTCCCTGCTAGTGCTCTCCTTCTCTGAAATAAATAAAACCTTTTTTAAAAAATTTAAAAATTAAGTTTATTAATTAATTTTTTAAAAAATCCTATTGATTGATTGGTTCCCTGTAATGGTGAGAAATGGATCCTCTGAGGGCCTGGCTGCTTTTTCCTAACAGGAAATGCAAGTGACAATGAGGACTATGAAGAGCTTCCCACGGAACGTGAAGTGCAAAAACAATGTGGAATATAAGCTTACGGATTGTCTGCCAATCAAGCTCCTTTCTTCCTCAGAGCCTTGATCTTTTCTAAAATAAAATGTGCTGGAAATTTCACATGCACTGGAAGCAGACTGGCTCCTCCCCACAGTCTCATTGGGAAGTGCCCTTGTGTCCTTGAGCATAAACACAGACGGGGAAAGGAAGATTAAATGGATCCCTTGCTCTTCTCCTGGGAGTGTCTGACTTGTACGGAATCATGCGTAACTTCCCAGCCAGATGAAAAGTCCTTTCTACTAAGCCAAGGGCATTTTAATGTATTTGCCTTATTAATCTTTGAACTCTCATTAAATGAGATGTGCATTAAATGGACCAGAGATGTGAGAGCAGAGAAAAGAATATTCTGGGTTGTATGGAGTTAACCCCTGGGAAAAAAATAAAGGAGGTGGAGGGAGAAAAGAGAGAGAGATAGGATGGGGGGGGGTGCAGGGAGAGAGAGATGCTATCTTTCCAGTCTTGAAGCATGGGCGTTTAAGTAGACCCACCATGACTTGAATTCTGAATTTACATGTGGGAGCATCAGGCTGCCTGTTCATACGTAGGTGATGTGTGTGGGAAGAACTGAGGCCTGATCCTATGCTTTGCACACTCTCTATTTTTTCTCTTTTGCTTTCCCATCACCCCCAAGCTAGTGTATTTTCATAGTATTGTTCGCTGTGGTCACTGTAAGATTCTAATTGACTGGGAACCTCCCTCTCTTTTCCAAACCCTGTCTCGGAGTTCACATTTTCCATAAAAACTTTCCAAAGAAGGACAAATTCCTATTTGACTCATTGTGATATTTAAGGTATCCTGATAGTGTGGCTAATTGGCACTAGGCATCTAAAAAAGAGCTAGAGATTCAGAACAAACAAGAATGCTAGGAGGAATTTAAAGGTCCTGGAGACTAGTTTCCTTTTTTTTTTTTTTTTTTTTTTTTTTTTAAGTATGAAGAAACTCCAACTTGAGAAGTACCTTCCTCCGCGTCACATAGCAGACCTCGGACTCAAATTCATGTTTCTCAGAATCTGTTTTCTCTCATCTTCATGGCAGTATCCTTCAAGCTGAATGCAAATTTTGTTTTAACGCTTTTTTTAGTTTTAAAAAACGTTAATTTTAATTACAAAGCACCGTTTCTTTATGCATTCATTCGTCCCAGAGATATGTTTGAAGGCACACTTGGTCCCAGCCCTGCCAGCCCTGGCAATACAGGGATGGGTGGGACAGATGGGGCCCTCCCCGGTCTAGCACTCAGCACCTTCAGCATGAAAGCGGGGAGAGGTGGACCAAAACCTCAGCTCGGCTCAGATCCTGTCCTCAGGGACCCTCTGTGAGTATTGGTTAATTACTCGTCAGCTTTGAGCCTTTCAGTGACTTTTTGTGTCTGTAAGGCTTTATTCAAACTGTATTTTCCACAGGATAGCATTTTAGAGCCTCTGCCCTCCCCCTCTTTCCTCCCTTCTGTTTTCCCACCCATTCTGCTCCAGGCTTGCCACTTATGTACCAAGCTGCTTCCTTCTAAATATGATGGGTTGTTTCACCGACACTGCTTTGTTCCTACTTCTCTCTGCTTAGAAAAGGCTCTTTCCCAGTCTGTGTGGGAGATACCTACTCATTTAGTATTTGGTTCACCTCTGAAAGACTCATTTGCTCTAAAAGACTTTCCTAAACTTCCCCCCACCCCCCAGTATTCCTTCTTTTAGTCCCATTTTTGCCTTGTGCAGACTTTTATAACAGTAACTGGAACACATCATTGTACTGCTTGGTCTATAAACCCGTCTCCACACTTCTTTAAAGCAGGCACTTTGCCTTATTTATCTCTGTATCCTTAGTGCCTATTGTACACACACAGTAGATGCTTAACCATAGCAATCTCAGCTACCATTTGTTGATCAGCTGCTATGTGCCTAGTTTGCGTATGTTCCTTAATATATGTGTCTGCGTGTATATCTATGCATATATGTAAGTGTCTACGTGCGTAGGCATATATGTGTATATGTGTGTGGTAGGTATTATTATTCTCTTACAGATAAGGAAGCTATATTGTAGCTTGGGGAGATTATGTAAGTTGCCTAAGGACGCAAGGCAAGAAAGTGACAGAGCTAGAATTTGAACCCATGTGTGGGTGTCTTCAAAAAGAAAAGGAAGAATGGAAGTCAGGTAGAAAGAAGAGAGATATAATTTCAAATGAATGGATAGAAATATTCTACCTGACATAGAGGGGTTAAATTGCCCCCATCCAAAGATGCACATGTATCTTGCAAAAGAAGATAGCCAGCTTGGGGGTGTCTCTCTTGGAGGCTCAAGTGGCAGTACCCTCCTTTGGGAAAACCCAAAGCAAACATGCCTGCTGCCCCAGAACCTTCTGTACAATTCCACTGCCAGAAATAAAGTCGACAGGAAAAGAAAGGAAACCTTTAAAACCACGGTCCTTCCTCGGGAACTGACTGTCACCCTCTCTCAACAAATAAAAAATAAAAATCTGTGTAGCAACCTAGAACTACTAAGGAAATTCCTTATCCCTAAAAAAACGAACTTGCCCTCGACTTTGTAAACAGCCCACTTTAAATTATTCCGGTTTGAGCATGCTGTTTGTTTCCTGGGGGAGACTCGGGCTGATACAGAGAGGAACATGTAATTCCCAAGAGAAGAAATCTAAATGGACGTGGAAGTGGAGAAGGGGATCCCTCCTACATTGTTGGTGGGATTGCAAGTTGGTACAGCCACTCTGGAAAACAGTGTGGAGGTCCCTTAAAAAGTTAAAAATTGAGCTACCCTATGACCCAGCCATCGCACTACTGGGTGTTTACCCCAAAGATACAGACGTAGTGAAGAGAAGGGCCATATGCACCCCAATGTTCATAGCAGCATTGTCCACAATAGCTAAATCGTGGAAGGAGCCGAGANGCCGAGATGTCCTTCAACAGATGACCGGATTAAGAAGTTGTGGTCCATATATACAATGGAATATTACTCAGCTATCAGAAAGAACGATTTCTCAGCATTTGCTGCAACATGGACGGCACTGGAGAAGATAATGCTGAGTGAAATAAGTCAAGCAGAGAAAGACAATTATCATATGGTTTCTCTCATCTATGGAACATAAGAACTAGGAAGATCGGTAGGGGAAGAAAGGGATAAAGAAAGGGGGGGTAATCAGAAGGGGGAATGAGCATGAGAGACTATGGACTCTGAGAAACAAACAGAGGGCTTCAGAGGGGAGGGGGGTGGGGGAATGGGATAGACTGGTGATGGGTAGTAAGGAGGGCACGTATTGCATGGTGCACTGGGTGTTATACGCAACTAATGAATCATCAAACTTTACATCAGAAAACCAGGGATGTACTGTATGGTGACTAACATAATATAATAAAAAAAAATAGAAATCTAAATGGACAAAAATAAATAGATAAATACACAAACCCATATGAATATGCAAATGCACATTAAAACAACAAGGGGATGAGTTTGATAGTACCCAGTTTGACAAGAGTTTGGAGAGGAGTCAGCAACTATTGTTGAGAGCATTGTTCGGTACACTTTCTTTGAAGGGCCACTTGGCAATGCACAGTGGAGTTGAAGCTGTTGCTCCCGTCTGTCCTAGAAATTCCGCCTCCTCCTCCATGCTCTAGGGAAATTCTTACACAGGCGCACAAGAAGACATGCACAAAAAGGTCATAGCAGTATCATTTGGTATAACTTAAAAATGCAGATGACCTGAAGTGCCTACCCATAGGTGAATAACTGAATAAGTGATAGGATATCTACACTATGAAATTCTGAATGATCATTGAATGAATTAGAGCTATAGCATGGATATTAGAGCATCAGTATGGATAAGTCTCAAAATTATACATTTTAGGGGCAAAAAGCAAGTTGCGGATTCATAGAAACAGTTTGATACTGTTTATGTAAATTTTTATTTTTTTTAAGATTTTATTTATTTATGAGAGCGAGAGAGCACGTGCACCAACAGGGGGAGGGGCAGAGGGAGAAGCAGGCTCCCCACTGAGCAGGGAGGCCAATGCAAGGCTCCATCCCAGGTCCTGAGAATCATGGCCTGAGCCAAAGGCAGCCACTTAACCACTTAATCAGCTGGGCCTCCCAGGCGCCCTTACGTAAATTTTTAAAACACGGGAAACAACATTCTCTTTTACTGAGTACCTCTGCAGGTAATCAGCGCATTATCATACGGAGAGAATTAATACTCACCAACCTCAACATAGCAGTTACCTCTGAGGAGCCAATAGAAAAGTATAATATCTATTTCTTTTTTTTTTAAAAGATTTTATTTATTTATATGACAGAGAGACAGCCAGCGAGAGAGGGAACACAGCAGGGGAGTGGGAGAGGAAGAAGCAGGCTCATAGCAGAGGAGCCTGATGTGGGGCTCGATCCCGGAACGCTGAGATCATGCCCTGAGCCGAAGGCAGACACTTAACGACTGCGCTACCCAGGCGCCCCATAATATCTATTTCTTAAAAATCTGAAACAAACGTTGCAAAATGTTAGTATTTGTTAATTTGGGGTGATAAGTACCTAGAGTTTTACAGCATTAGTGTCTGTGATATTCAGCATATTTGAAATGTTCTAAGTAGAAATATGTTTTTAAAAAAATCTAATACATGAACCCAGCCCTCTAGGAAATCACATCTAGATGTGGGGGTTAATAGATGCAAAATGAAGTGTAGGGTGTATCGTGAATTCATGACAGAGGAGTTCAGGGGTGCTACTGGTAGGTATCCCACACTTACTGAACAGGAACGGTAGAAACTGGATGATCTGCCTGAACACACATTCTATTAAGAGCACATCGAGGCCCCAGGAGGTGATGGACTATTAAGGACAGAGCAGGGACCTGGGTCATGTTAACTTATACAAGGAAGCCATTAGACTGAGTTGGCTCTCATGATGTGGCTGCCTATGTAACCTAACGTTCTGATGGAAACCCAAGGAAAACCAGTCCTCAGCAGCCAAGGAGGAATGAAGCTACCGTCCATCAATAATTTTCTCATTTAGACTCTGCACTTTCTCTGTATGAATCTGTCCATGAGCTGCAGGCGAGCTCCTAACCATTTCCAGTTCGGTACTGTTCGATTCAAGTCAACTTCTGCTTAAATAGAACCTTAAAATTTGTAATATGACTCAGTTTAGCTTTTAACAGTTGTGTGACTCCTACTTTATTGTTCTTCTGTCATCTCGTGTTCCTTCTCAGAATCAAAAACAGGGGAAACAAAAACACTTCGTGCTTGCCCAGTGAAAGCACCTGGGGTTTTCCTCTTGTCCCTTATGAATGTTATCATTTCTTGTTTATTAATTACTTTGTAATAGTTACAGCAGAAAATTGGAAGGAATAAATTGAAATAAAGTCATCATTCCTGTTATCTGAAGGGGGGAAAAATAAACATTTTGTAGAAAGCATTTCTGAACTGAACAATAAATCCCAACCCCAAAATCACCTTACCTTTTGCATTTCTTCCTAGCTGACTCTGGAGGAAAAATGGCTTGTAAAGCAGTTGGGTCACTGAAAGTCGTTTTTAAAAATCTGTCCACATATACACATATTTTCATTGAAGTATAGTTGACACACAATGTTACATTAATTACAGGTGTATGGCACAGCGATTCGACAAGTCTCTACGTTATCCTACACTCACCGTAATTGTCGTTACTATCTGTCACCATACAATGCTGTTACAATGCCATTGACTATATTTGGGTCACTAGAAGTTGTTTTCCAAGACTTCCCTCACTGGTTGAATTTAACACACAAAAATTAAGGGTGCTGATACAGGCCGATGGTTACAGTTTCTCCCCACTTACACCCCTGGCTACACCTGATTGCCCTGGGTTCCGGCAACAATCACAACCAGCTCCCTCCCTCCTCCAGTGTCTGCTCTGTAGTCTCTTCTCCCTGCATGTTCTTACTGGCAGGTGTTGGGTTTTGTCCCACCCCCTTCTGTGTCCGTATCTTCATTACTTTCACAAAATGGGGTTATGTCCCAAAATGTAAGTGAAATTGGAGCACCCTAAGCTAACTCTTGGTGGTCACTGCTTCATAGGAGAGTGACCTGGAAGGCCAACTAGAAAGGCTTCACGTCCCTGCCATGGGAGGAGACCCATGCTATGAGTCATGCTAGGTCCCGGGAGAAAGGCAAGAAGAGGTGGGGCCCTCTAGGTGAGAAGGCAGTGTCCAAAGGGGAGTGTCACACTTTGACCGGATCAGGACTAGTGTCACATGGGCAGTTGGCCAGAGACAGACAGGGCAGGGCTGTGAGTCTAGACGGTCCATCCATTTTGAAGTAGGACACCAGCCCATGGTTGGAATATCGGGGATGAGTGTAGTCTCTCACAGAATTAAAGAATGAAAAGTTCATCGTAGCTTAGATACATGCACAACACGACTAAACCTCAAGAAAGAAAACAGAGTGAGTGCAACTCCGGAAGCCAAGGCAGCTGTATAAACTGGGACTTGCTTTCAACTGAGGAGCTGGATTGCAGAGTGATGGCTGTGGGGTGACCGGGCTCATCCCTCCCTGGCTCATGGGCTCTGGGCTCACAGAGTCAGGCTATTTCCAGACTCCACCCATGGGGAGATGGAGCCAACTGATAACTTGCTTGCCTGGGTCAGGAGTTGCTCAGCCGCTTGCGAGGGCTGAGCCTCCAGGTAAAGATTCGTGGGGCTGTAGCAGCTCGAGAGGCTGGGGAGGGCAAGTGCTGACCATTTCGGTGTTTCCAAGCACAGGACATTGGAAAGAAATCTATTCTACAATGGAGGTATGCCTATTCTAGATAAATGTAACAATGACCTCAGATGACCTTACACTGTAAAAGGTACATAAGACAGTCTGCTTCCCTGGTAATTTTGAGTTGGATCTATGAAATCACCTTTTTCATAGGTTAAAAAATTGTCATATATCTGTTAGTTCATATGATTCAGCCTTAGCCAATGTCCTGCGAGTCTTGCACAATGTGAACTGTTTTAGTGGGAAACATGGTAACCATTGCAGTCGTCAGTGAGTGAACTTTCCCAGCTGACTCACTTCCTCCATTGTAAAATGGAGGTAGTGAACCACACTGCTCAGCCTTAAGCAGAATTGCTTTAAAACATAACAATGACAATAATCACCAATCAGTGAAAGAGAACAAAAGTTACCATTGTGTTAATATTATACATTGAATATTGTAACACTTGTGGGTGTTATCATAATTAATATTAGTGTAATGAGGCAAGGCTTCAAAGTCGTGTCGCTTCACCCCGTTTCCCAAAAGGTCACTACCTGAGTATCCAGGTGTCCTCCCTACCAGAGTCAGGCTGTATATTTTGGGACACAGGTTATTCAGAAGCAGACTGCGTCCCTAGGGGCCTACTGGGTGTCCTGTGTCTAGATGTGCTGGGCACTCTGAGCCTTATCTCACCCTTCTCTATCACAGGGATTTGAATATCAAAAGGAAAAAAGGTGGGGTCTGAAAAGAAACCACTCAAGCTTACCAACCAGAAAGAATCTCCCTTCCAGGCAAGATGAAACTCTTTTGTCTTCTGTGTTCTCTACCTAAGTATTCCTTAGGTCTTTCTGAAGGCCTTAGGCCTGTGGCCCTGTGGGGGTTGTTCTTTCCATTGGCATTACCCTGAAAGATCCCAAGCCCAGCAGAGGAGGAAGAGCAAGCGGGACAGTGTGTCCACGGATGACCCCTTCTCTGCCCCTTGCCTTTTCCACTTTCCACAGGGAGCCCAACAGCTGTGTTAGGAGCTGCTATAAACTTTTCAGTTAAATCACAGCTCAGTTAGGGCCAGGTGCCTGGGTGGTTCAGTTGGTTAAGCATCCAACTCTTGATTTCGGCTCAGGTCATGATTTCAGGGTCGTTAGATCTAGTCCTGCGTGGGGCTTCATGCTCAGCACAGTGTCTGCTTGAGATCCTCTCCCTCTGCCCCTCCCCACACTCACACACTCTCTCTAGCTCTCAAATAAATAAATAAAATTAATCTTAAATAAAATAAATAAATACATGGCAGCTTAGTTATAATGACGACAAAGTTTCATTCTCCAAATGCGGATGGAACATGTGAGCATGTCCTTTGGTCTGCCAGAAACAACAGGGTTTTCGTGTGCAGACTTTACTGGAATCCCAGCAGGCAGTGACCAAGCACTTGCTGGGCAGCCCTTCTCCCATCCTCCCATCCCTGAGTCACTGCCCCACACAAGAGCAGGGAACTGGCCCAGCCTGGGTAGTAGAGCAGGAAGAAGTTTGAATGAAGAGGAGAGCTAGGTAATAGGGCACCTACCTCACCGCCGCCCATGCACACAGACTCCCGCCCATCCGTATACTTGTCATCCACCCTCAGTGCCGGGTGATTAAAGGTATCCCAAGATTCAAACAAATAAGCAATGAAATGAACTGGAATGAATGTGGTACAAACAGAATCTCTAACCTGTGTTCCCAGGACCTATAAAGAAAATCCAGATTTCCCAGAGTAGCCCAACCTCCTTCCCTACACCCTGTCCCCACTCTCCTAGTTTACCACTCTTCCCTCCAGCCACCTAGGGCCTAGAATATACCAGTCCCATTCCTTCCTTCTGACCTTTATTTTTGCCATTCCTCCCAACCTTCTAGAAAATACATAGCCTCTCTCTCCAAATCTCTTCCTGAATTCATGCAATGAAGATTTATTGAGTATTAAGCAGGGAACTCAGTCTGCCTGCCAGGCATCGCGCTGGGCTCTGGGAGGACAGCAGTATGCAAAAGAGGCAAGAGCCCTGCCCCCACTGTCTCTTGCCTTAGCGCCATTTCCTGTTTTTACTGTGATGTCATCTATTTCTTACAGCAAAATATCTCATACCATTTATTTAACGGTTGATT
>NC_048220.1:46267706-46272467 GCF_002007445.2 Ailuropoda melanoleuca
TCCGTGAAGGCCCATGAAATGACTTCTGGGAATCCATGACCCCCTGATGTCGAGTGTGTATAGTGTGTTTGTGAGGAAGGAGAGCAGCACTTCAACAGATTCCGAATATTTTCACTTATAAGCAGATTCTAGGACGTGATTTTGCCTCCTATACAAAGCTTCTGATTCTAGTCATCAAAATGGGACCTTCATTCTGACTAGCCACAGGTGTCTGCTGGTGGGTAGTGGGTAACATTCGGCTAATGGCAGAAAGTTGATTTTAATTTGGCCAAGGAAAACGACCCTCTTCAGTAATGGTGCAGAGCCTAATAACTGAAGTTAAGATTAGTGGACTGAATAGTTATTACTACTTTGGGCTCATTCCTTCTGTCTCTATAATGGGGATGACTGAGTTTCATCAGAGAAAAAGTCAGGTCCCGTATGCCATTAACTTCACCTGCATCACCAGACCCATTTTAGAAAGGTTACTTGTGCTTTGTTTTCCACTGTTTTTCATACAGACACCCTACTCCCACTGAGAAATGATCATCTGCTTAATTTTGAATTTTTTCAGTGAGTTCTAGTCCATTAATTGAGTTAGTTGTATGGCCCAGTATATTAGCTCTAACTCTTCTGACGTCCATTATGGCAGATACTGATGGACAGATAAGGGCTGTGAGGCATTTCAAAAGGAGCTTTTGGGAAGAAATATTAGCGTATAACTTTTAGCTAATCTGCTAATAATAATCTGATGAATCTGATTTCTGCTCTAAGAAGAAACCACACATTTGTCTTTTCACTTCTGTTTTCCTTGAAAGTGTTTCTGTACCCAGTTACACTAATGAATGCCCAACTGTGATAATGCACCCAGATCAATAAGCACACAGCTGTATAGAATCAGGTCATTCTAATGGAGATAGCCCACCCACTCTTGATAAAGCACACTGCTCATTGAGTCGGTGTTCTGTAGTCTGTTTTGGGAGAGAGGGAAAGTCAAAAGACAACCTTCCAATCCAACACGTCCATGATCAAGATGACACAGTGGTATGTCTCTTTAATCTGTCTTTAGTCAGAAATATATGCATTCTAGGGGTGTATAATCATATAAAAATGAAGGACTAGAAAACATAGACCTCAGGTTTTCTACTAACTCTTCCATATGTAATTTCCTGTAGACTGATTGTACGTCACAGGAAGGAAATATGAGCCAGGACCAAGAGCCAAGTGATACAGTGTGTTATTGCTGGCCACATTATGTTGTGTGACCTTTGGCAGAGGGTATGATGAGGATGGAAACACTTGTTTAGAAAGTAACTTTATGGTCATACCTCCTTAGCACCGAGTATCTACATTATACTGGACTCAGTCTTACCCTAAATGTTTGCTCAGGTTATTCCATACTTGACTTTCTCTGTTGACCTGCATCGGCAAAGATAGTGGAAAATGGCCGTTGTCCAACCTATTGTTTTCTGCACAAGGTAGCAAATGTCTTATAAATCCTGAGTGTCTTACAAATCCCATGTCTTACAAATCCTGAGTGCAGAGAGAGTTTGTGTGCAATTTTCAATTTATTGGAGAATCATCTTTAATTTCCCACAGCTTGTAATGAATGACTCCACCTCCAGGTTAGGAGTGTTGCAAAAATATTTTTTCATATAGTTGTCAGAAAGTAGGAAATTTTTGTAATGCTGAGAATGGTGTATGTTTTTGTATATGTTTATGTATGCATGTACATAGAGTTGCATGTATATGTTTTTGTATACATCTACATATGTACTGTATATATACACATACACACACACACACATGACATATGTGTGTGCACAATTCTCCACTGTACCACACTATCCTTTAGAAGTTGTACTATGACAATTTACTAAAATACCTTACTGACTCCATCTGAGAGCTGATCCAGAGAGAAAAGCTTTGATTCCCTTTTTCCCTGTGCTGAAGGATCGCCTTGAGAGCAAATTAGAAATTCAATAATTTCTACTACCTTTTTAGGCAGTAATGAGACCGTAGTGACCTTAGTTGAGAGAGCATGGGTTCTCAAGTATCATATTCCCTCTCTGCATATACAAAATAGAAAACCAAATGCATGTACCCAGGTGCCCCAAAATTACAACAAAATTCCTTTGGAATATGTGATCATTGGGCTGAACTGCAGTTTACTCTTGAATATTCTAGGAAATTAGGACATCTTTAACTAATTAATTTTTTATATTACTATATATGTCATATTTTATTATTATGTATTAACATAAATTAAAGTTTAGGAATGTTATGAAAAAGACAGAATTTGTAGTTACCAGATCTGGTTTGAAACCCACTTCTACGGGTTGGGAGTATGGAAGACCCAACTCCCTTCTGACGTGGTTCTGATGGTTGGATAAGCTGATAAAGAAGTGCATACTGTTATGGCCTAAATTATGCCCGCTCCCCAAATAAATATGTTGAAGCCCAAACCCCAGTACCTAAGCATGTGACTATTTGGAAATAGGACCTTTAAAGGTATTTAAGGTAAGACGAGGTCATGCAGGTGGGCCCTGATCCAATATGACTGATGTTCTTGTGAGAAGAGATTAGGACACAGACATAAGCTGGAGGAAAACTGTGTGAAGACACAGGGAGAAGACAGACAATTACAAACCAAGCAGAGAGGCCTCTGAAAGAGAACAAGCTTACGGACATTTGATCTCAGACTTCTAGCCTTGAGAGCTGTGGAAAGATAATTTTCTGCCTTTGAAGCCAGCCCTTCTGTGGCACTTTGTTATGGCAGCCCTCACAGACTAAATATGAATGAAACTATAAAACTGTGAAAGCTGAATCATTCGTTTCCTACCTCTGACAACAAACTGTCGTTGGGGGTTTTGCTGCTATATTAATATATATGTCTAAATTCCAATTATAATAATTCACATCTCTTCATTTTATTTTTTAAGATTTTATTTATTTATTTGAGAGAGAGAGCGCATGCACACAAGCAGGGGGAGCAGCAGGGGCAGAGGGAGAAGCAGACTCCCCACTGAGCAGGGAGCCTGCTGCTGGGCTCCCATCCCAGGGTCCTGGGATCGGGACCTGAGCTGAAGGCAGATGCTTAAACGACTCAGCCACCCAGGTGCCCCCACATCTCTTCATTTTTAAAAGCAGCTCTGATCAGTCCCTCTGGCTTAAAACATTATTAGCTATTACTAAATTTTCTTTGGACTTCACAATAATGATGTTTAATTTAATTTAAACTTTTCAGTGATTAACTCCGGAATTCCATCTATTTTGTCTAAATTATTTTTGTTTTGTGTGTCTTGTATATTAAAGACAATGGAAATTGTGAACTTATAAAAACACATATAAATATCCAAAGTTGTGGTTGGTGAGAACTCTTGAGTTCTTGTCTGTTTATTGCATCAGTCTCTCTCTGTGTATTTGGAACCATTTATTTTTCCAATTTGATGCACAAAGTCAGTTTTATTGTGTATCAGTTTAAAAAAATTTTAAGGTATACAACACTCACAATATATGATGTTAAAGAATTAGTCACAAGGGGAAAAATGTATTCACAGTCACTGATGTTTGGAAATTAACTTACGCAGAATTTGACCCCCCCCAAAAAAGGAACATATAAAATACGGTTTGGAAAGACAGAAGAAAGAATCATCAATCTCTAGAATAGAAGATAGCCGTGAACAAGGGGAGGAGGCCAAGGTCAGAGTGGGTCTGTATTAGTTGGATCTGTATTAGGGCTGTCATAACAAAATACCACAGGCTGGGTAGCTTCAATAACAGAAACCTATTTTCTCGCAGCTCTGGAGGCTGGGAGTTCACTCCCATAGCGCAGTCAGGGTCGGTTTCTGCTGAGTCTTCTCTCTCTGGCTAGCAGATGGCCACCTTCCCACTATGTCCTCATGAGTCCTTTGCTCTCTGTGTGTGTGTGTGTGTGTGTGTGTGTGTGTGTGTGCAGAGAGCTCTCAAGCATCTCCTCTTCTTGAAAGGGTAACAGTCCTCGCAGATTAAGGCCCTCCTTACAACCTCACTTCACCTTTAAACCTCCTTATAGGCCCTGTCTCCAAATANGTCCTCGCAGATTAAGGCCCTCCTTACAACCTCACTTCACCTTTAAACCTCCTTATAGGCCCTGTCTCCAAATACAGTAAAACTGGGGAGGAGCACAATTCAGCCCATAGCATAATCTGTCTAGCAACCCCCCCCCCGCAAATTCATGTCCTTCTCACATGTGGAATGCATTCACCCCATCATTCACCCAACAGCCCCAAAAGACTTAACCCACTCCAGCTTCATTTCCAAGTCCATTCTCACTACATGTCATCTAACTCAGATAGGAGTGACCCCGTGAAACCCTCTCCAGCTGTGACCCTGTGAAATCAAACCAATTTGTGCTTTCAAAATATAGTGGATGGCGCAGTTATACCAGATTGTACCTCCTTCAATCCAGCCCCACTACTCAGCGTGTTCTAGACATTTCCTGGAGGGTCTTTTGCTTACTTGTTTGTTTGCTGGATTAAAGTATGGTTCACACACACACACACACACACACACACACACACACACACAATATAGTGGATGGGCATAAAATTGATACTCTCATTCCAAAAGGAAGAAATCTGAAGAAGAAAGGGGTGACAGGTTGCAAGCAAATCCAAAACTTAGCAAGGCAAATTCCATTAGAATTTAAGGCTCCAGAATAATCCTCTTTGGTTCAGTGCTCTGCCTTCTGAGCCCATGGTGGTGGCTGTGGGGGTGGGGCAGGGGGATAGAGCGTCAATT
>NC_048220.1:46272567-46281175 GCF_002007445.2 Ailuropoda melanoleuca
GGTTCAGTGCTCTGCCTTCTGAGCCCATGGTGGTGGCTGTGGGGGTGGGGCAGGGGGATAGAGCGTCAATTGTTAAGTTTATTATTTTTTGGTCCAATTGTAAATGGGATTTTTTTTAAATTGCTCTTTCTGTTATTTCATTATTTGTGTATAGAAATGCAACAGATTTCTGTGTAATGATTTTGTATTCTGCAACTTTACTGAATTAATTTATCACTTCTAGTAGTTTTTTGGTGGAGTCTTTAGGGTTTTTCTACACATAGTGTCATGTCATCTACAAAGTTTTACTTCTTCCTTAACAATTTGGATGCCTTTTATTTCTTTTTCTTGTCTGATTGCTATGGCTAGGACTTCCAGTACTATGTTGAATAAAAGTGGTGAAAGTGGACATCCTTGTTTTGTTTGTGATCTTAGTAGAAAACTTTCAGTTTGTTACCATTTTTAAAATTTCTCTGACATAGCCTTATAGGCTAAGTTGTCCAACACTTCATTTATTTTTTGTGTTTCATGTTACCATAGCAACTATATTATACTGAAGTGTTAATGCTGAATATAGCAAAAGAATTATTCCAGGGCCTTGAGTATCATTCTTCTTTTATGATTTCTCCATATCATGTCTCTCTTTTCTCACAATGGAAGTTAGGCTGAGAATTTTGTAACCCAAAATAAGGTTGAATATGATATGCCATAAAAAATATGAAGAAACGAGTGGAGGACTCAGTAATGTTTTCAACCAGTCCAAAAATAAAAATTAGAAGGAAGGAAATTAACTGAATAATTGACAATAACCCATTCCCTTATTTTCTATGGAGGCAGAGTTTCATTTACAAGGAATTAGATGCTTTGCTGTATTTGGGGGAGGAATGAGACACAGTGTAATTTATGACCATGACAATGATCTTAATCCTTTCGTACATTGACTCTGGTGTCAGACACAGCTCAAGTGGAGAGGCTGTCATTTAGAGTATAACCTTTCAGAGTGATTGTGCATTCCTGCATGTCTAAGGTTAAACCTGTTTGACATGGTACCTGGACCTATAATGCCTTGAAATTTTATTCCAAAAGTTTACATGCTAAATAATACTATTTTTTAAGGTAGGGATTGTCTTTGTTTATAAATAGTAGCTCTCTATTAGAAAGATCTTCAGATGATGTCATTGCTATATATTGCCCTATAATTTGAGAGGATCGGGGCAAGTCAAATTCTCAGACACTGGGTAAGGAGAAGCTAAGAATGTGACAAAATGATAAGCATGGTCTCCTGTAAAAAGAATTCACCCATCTTACTTTTCAGCACCTTTTGTTGGTGGATTTTATCCCTTTAATCTGAGACTCAAAAAAGCCGTCTTCCTCTCAAAAGACTGACCATAGAAAATGAAAAGGAAATCCTAAGTGTTTGAAAATGATAATTAGCTGATACATAAATACTATTGAGTAATTCATTCTGAGGAGTAAATGTGCATTTATTCTCCCTGCATAGTATACATGCAGGGCAGAACTGCATGGTAAAAGGATTCAAGGTTGAGTACTCAAAATCTTGGTGAAATGGATATTAGTCTAAACACAATATTTCAGAACACAAACTAGACAGTAGGAAAATAAAGTGTGACAGAGAGGGCAAGAGATTCAAGAAGAACACTTTGCAAAGCTTGACGGGAGAAGCTACCAATTTCTTGTTTTTATTCTCATAAAGCAGAATTCCTCACAGGGGCTCCACATTCCTCAGGCTCAGACATGATTAAACACCATACCTTTTAAAATGTTTTACTGTTCCAAGCTGAGGAATATATAAATAACCCCTTTCCAGCTACCACTCCTTAGCCTGGAATTTAAGCCGAGTGCCTTCTGGGCCTCAGTCTGCTCTGCCCAGACTCCACATGAGAACAACAGAAAATCTGACTGGTGAGCAGCCTGGGAGCCTGCATGTAGGAGAAATGAAGTGGACAGGAACAGCCTGTGGAGGTGGTGGAAGGAGCAGTAAGCAAAATGGAGCCCATGTTGTTTCTTGCCTTGGCCTGATGATCAAGTTGTAGCCGTGTGGTGATCTGAAGGGAATCTGAACCAGCTCAGATCCGGTACAAAAGTTCTAAAGTCCGGGCAAGTGACTGGTACTGATAGGGACACAGGGCTTTCCTGAGCAAACAGATGTGACCACGTGTACGTGCTGGAGTTGCAGCGTGTCAGAATTCATGTCTGAAGTAATAATATGCCATGCTCACTGTGATCCGTACAGAGAAGTTCATATGCCAGGGGGCCCTGACTGGGGGTGGTCGGCTCTTGTCTTGCCTGATCCAGCCCTGATCCAGCCTTGCTTCTCTAATCTCTCTTCTCACTACTACCCTGTACACCAGTCAAACCAAATACTCTTTTTGCCCCCAAAATGGCATCTCTATAACTACTTACATGCTTTTTCTCACTCCATAAAGGCCCTGTACCCTTTTCTTTCTTTCTCTCTCCTCTCTCTTTCATTTAAAGATTACTTTCCCATTAAATCCCAGTTCAAGTATCAATTGCTTCCAAAACAATTTACCTGTAAATTGTGGTCCACTGTTTTTAAAACCATGGTCCTCAAACTACCTGGCTCAAAACAGAATGTCAGTTTCTGAGCCCTTGCTCCAGACTCAGAACAAGGCTTAGGTGCGGTGAAGCCAGGAGCCTGCATTTCAAGCAGCTCCCCAAGTCTTCTGTGCTCTCCACCATGTGAGGATACAATAAGAAGTCAGCAGTCTACAGCCTGGAAGAAGCCCCTTACCAGAATCAGATTGTGCTAGCATCCTCACCTCAGACGTCCAGCCTCCTACATTTCTGTTCTTACCAGGCCAAACAGACTAAGACATATACTCTATGAGCCAGTAATTCCGCCTCCAGGAATTCATCCTATAAAGGTAAATTGCTTAAGACTATACATACAAAGACATCCATTGCATTGTCTCTATTAACAAAAGACTGCAAGCAAATTAAATGTCCATAAACAGAAAACTTGTTGAATGCATATATACATACATGTATATATGCTTGCATATGCACAGAACACTTCTAGAAGCATATGCATGAAACTAAGGATAGCTATTGCCTCTGAGAAAAGGGACTGGAGTGAGGCTGGGGTTGGGTGAAAGAATCACTTTTTCCTTTGTATCCCTTGGCATTGTGTGACTTTTTAGATTTATTGATTTAGTTATTTATTTTTACTGCATGTGTTATTTTTTCAATAACAAAATTAAGTTACAATTTTAAGACATACTAGAGCTTGATCAAAACCTCTTGTGGTAGGCTGAAAAATAGCTCCCCCCCCCAAATCAGGTACTAATATCTGAGAGATTTAAAGAACTTGAAGACTGATTGCATTGATGCAGCCACAAGCCAAGAAATGTTGGCAGCCACCAAAAGCTAGAAGAGGCAAGGCACTGATTCTCCCTTAAAGCCTCCAGAGAGAGCATGGCCCCATGACACCTTGATTCTGCCCATTGAGACTGATTGCAGATCTCTCGCCTCAGCTGTGGGAGAAGAAATTTCTCTTGTTTTAAGCCACTAAGGTTGTGGCAATTTGTTATAGCAGCAACAAAAAATTAATATACCTCTTGATTAATTGAATGTGATGCAAATATTATTTAAGATCATTGATCTAGAAATTGAGAGGAGAACAGAGTAGCCAGGTTATGGGAACAGAGATGCCAGTTAGGTTATTTGTGGCAAAGGGGCCATAGTGAGGAATTGTGCTTGTGAAAATACAGAGGAAGTAAGAGTCCAAGAATCACCTTGAATAAATATTTGAAAGAATATTCAAAAGAAGGTCTGTAAGAGACACTGATAAGGAGAGATGAATTTTTTTAACAAGTGGTCTGGATATCCACTGGGGGGGTGGGGGAATGGGATAGGCTGGTGATGGGTATTAAGGAGGGCACGTATTACATGGTGCATTGGGCATTATACGCAAGTAATGAATCATGGAAATTTACATCAAAAACCAGGGATGTACTGTATGGTGACTAACATAATATAATTTAAAAAAAAAAGAAAAAATGAACTTTGACCCTTATATCATACCATAGACAAAAATCAGGTCCAAATAGATTGCAGATTTGAACATGAAAGTTTTACAATAATAAACTTTTTGGAGGAAAATAGAGGAAAACATCTTTGTGATCTTGCAGTTAACAAAACTTTCTAAAGCAGGTCATAAAAAGGGATAATAATAAAATTTAAAAACAATAGTCAAAAGACACCAAAAAGAGAATGAAAAAGAAACTCACGTGGTAGAAGATGGTCATAGTACACATGTCTGACAAATGGGTCATAGTTGCATATACAAAGGATTCCTAGTAATAATAAATGAGCAAAAAAATTGAGCAGACACTTCATAAGAAATGTCTAAATAGTCAAAAAACAAATGAAAAGGTATTCATTTTCATTAGTTATTATGAAATGTAGGTTTAAATCACAATGAGCTAATACTATACAACCACAGAGTAGGTGAAACATAAGTAAGATGGGAATTTTTCGAGGATTTCTGAGGATGTGGAGAAACTATAACTTTCATATGGTTAAAATATAAATAGGGAGAACCACTTTAGAAACAATATTAAGATTGCCTCGTACCTACTAAAGCTGATTATATACATAATCTGTTCCCTAACATTCTGTTCCCCAAGCCCAATAAGACTTAATACATATGGGGACACCTGGGTGGCTCAGTCACTTAAGCATCTGCCTTTGGCTCAGGTCATGATCCCAGGGTCCTGGGTGAAAGCCCCGCATGGGGCTCCCTGCTCAGTGGGGAGTCTGCTTGTCCCTCCTCCCAGCTCGTGCTCTCTCTCTTGTTCAGTCTCTCTCTCAAATAAATAAATAAAATCTTTGAAAACAAATAAACAAACAAACAAGCAAACTTAATACATAATCAGTAGACATATAGTAAAATGTCCACAGCAGTTCTCTTCATTATAGTCCCAAACTGGAAATTACCCAAACACTCATCAATAATAGAGTGGATAAATATGTTATGTTCTATCCACACAATGGGATACACTGTACATCAATGAGAATGAATTATCTACCACTGAACTACACAAATACCTATTTATTTTGATTTTATATATTCTGGCATTGTTTGATTTTTGGTTTTTGGTTTTACCACATGTATTACTTTTTCAATCACAAAATTAAATTTTAAAGAATGTGTGAGGGATTGAGGGGCAGCTGGAGGGCTCAGTCGGTTAAGCATCCAACTCTTGATTTCAGCTCAGGTGCGATCTCAGGCTTGTGAGATTGAGCCCCTCATGCTCAGTGCAGAGTCTGCTTGTCCCTGTCCCTCTGCTTCTCCCTCCCTGCTCATGCTCTCTCTCTCTAAAATAAATAAATAAAATCTGAAAAAATAATAAAAAATAAAAAGATTGTGTTAGGGCTTGTTTTTTTCTCAGACACATGAAAGAAGCTAGACATAGAAGAATGTATACTGTGTGATTCCTCTAATGTAAAATAGGGGAAAAGGCAAAATCTGTATGCTCTCAGAAAACTGGATTGTGTTTTCACTAGAGGGGAGAGGTAACTTGAGATAACACGGCACAGACTCTGAAGAAAGAGTAAGACTTATTCCTTTATCAGGGTACCGATTATAAGTGTGTTCCATTTATGAAAATTCAAGCTGCACACTTATATGTGCAATTCTCTGTACATATTACATTAAAAATTTCTGTAAAATCCAGGTCTAATAAAAGACACAGATATATGCATGGCTCAGTCGGTTAAGCATCCAACTCTTGATTTTGACTCAGGTCATGATCTCTGGGTCCTAGGATCGAGCCCCGGGTTTGGCTCCATGCTCAGCAGGAAGTCTGCTTGAGATTCTCTCTACATCACCCTCTGCCCCTCCCCCAGATCATGCTCTCTCTCTGTCAAATAAATAAATAAATCTTAAAAGAAGAATGTTGATATGTGTCCCTACATACTACTCGTGCACAGAACATTGCTTTACGAAGGGTTTAGTAAGCTTAGCAAAAGCATTCCGAAGCTGAGCACTGAAATTCCTTGTGTCCCTTGTGCTGACTTGCCCTTTCTCATAATTTTATTTGAAGTCACACAAAGTTTGGTATTTAGGCATTTCAGCACATTTCTCTTCTCCCAGTGGAGGAAAAAAAGGAAATGTCACATGAAGACTTCTATACCTCAGATGCAATTCTGCAAAATGTTCTTAATCATCCTATTTTCATCTCTAAGCCAGTCTTCTTGACTTAGCAGGCTTATTTTTAGATAGCTGTGCAGTTGATAGTTTAGAACAGCCTCTCCACCCACCTCCTCCTCTTTCTCTGCCAGACCCTGTTTAGTTGGGAATTTACATTTTCAACTGTCCCAGAAGAATTATGATGATGTTGGGAATGAGCCCATGTGGAAAGGGCAACCATACAATTGGACAAAAACTCATATTTGTAATGGAACATTCAAAAACTAAAGTAATGACCATTTAGTTTAAAACTGGGGCTTCAAGAACGAGAAATGAGCTATGAAACATTCACATTCAGGTACCAGGTTCATATTACAGTTCTTTTTTTTTTTTTTAAAGATTTTGTTTATTTATTTGACAGAGAGAGACAGCCAGCGAGGGAACACAAGCAGGGGGAGTGGGAGAGGAAGAAGCAGGCTCCTAACGGAAGAGCCTCACATGGGGCTCGATCCCAGAACTCTGGGATCACGCCCTGAGCTGAAGGCAGATGCTTAACGACTGAGCCACCCAGGCGCCCCCACATTACAGTTCTAACCCATAAGACATATAGCCCTAAAGTTAAATATCAGTTTTAAAAATGAAGCACCCAACCATATACTCAGTGGCTCTCCAAGTGGGGTCCCCAGCCCAGCAGCATCAGCACCCCCTGGGGACTTGTCAGAAATGCACATTTTCAGGCCTGCCCTAGAGGTACTGAATCAGAAGCTCTGGGAATAGGGTCCACAAACCTGTGTTTTCACAAGCCCCCCAGGTGATTATGATGCAGGTGCAAGTGTGAAAACCACTGGTATAAACAAATATTCTTATACAAAGAGTTAAAACATAACCATTGTGCTGCATCATGCGCATGTATTTTTCACATGTTTCAGTAAGTATAGAAAATGCATTAGCATTTTTTTTTTTTTAACTTTCCTGATAAGCCAGAAATAGTAAAGGAATATCTGGCAACACAAACTCTCTGTCTGCAGAGAGACATGGAGGTGAGGGTCTATGTGTGTGTGCATTTGCATGCAGAAGCCTGACCTGTGTTGGGCCAATGCGGCCACAGCTGTCTGCCTCTGGGCATGCTACTGTTGACTATAACCTGCAATTATTTCATTTGCTTGGGTTTGGAAATTTCTTTAATTTTCCAAACTCTGCCCACCACTTAGTGTGAGAACACCCAAAAATAGGCCTACAAGTCCTTCAGTACAGCTCAGTTAAATTTAAGGGAGCAGGTGAAACTTTAAATTTTTTTCTCAGGGGAATTATGAATGTCAGAAAAATGTCCCAGATAGGGTTTTGGAATAATTTGACAGAATGCCATCGAAGCAAACCAACTTGAGCTAAAAGGACAGGATCTTTGGACTCAAGTCCCCGTGGAAAAGCTCCATCGTTTAAGTTGGAAACATTTCTTTCAGTTTAATAAATGTTCATTGAACATCCATCATATATAAGGACCCATGGACATATTGTACACGACATGAAGATCTCAGTCTTCTGATGGGGTGACATATACCCACCTCTCTCCAAGTAGAATTCCCTTTTAACAGGAGGGCTGTATGGCAAGTGACAGACAGCCAACCTGAATTAGCTTAAGCAAGAAAAAAAAGGAGGAGAGAAAAGCTTTGGGATTTTACTGGCATATCCATCCAAACTTTGGAAAGAGCAAGGATGGAATATGCAGAACAGAAGTCTAGAAGCAGGGACTCAAACACCATCTGGAAACTTCGTGTGCATCTCCGGTCTCTGCTTCTGTTTTTGTTACCCTCTCTCTGGTGCTCCCTCAGCTGCCCTCTCTCCTAACTGCTGTATTGGGATATCAGTCACATGGCATGAAAGTGAGCCATTTAAAGTGTATGATTCAATGATTCTTAGTGTGTTCACAGAGTTGTATATCCATCTGCATAATACATTTTGGAATATGTTTATTATCTCAAAAAGAGACCTTGTACCTCTTATAAGGCCATCACCCTCCTCCCAACCTCCCCATCACCCCCCAGCACTAAAAAACTACAAATATACCTTTGGTCTCAACAGATGCGTCTTTTCTGTATTTCATGTGAATGGATTCATACAGTATGTGGTCCTTTGTAACTGACTTCTTTCACTTAGGATGTTGTCAAGGGTCATCCTTATTGAAGCCTGTATCAGAACTTCATTTCTCTCTCTGGCTGAACAATATTCCATTTATGGAGACACCACACTTTATTTATCCATTCATCAATTGACAGACATTTGGGTTGTTTCCACTTTTTGGCTGTTATGAATAATGCCAGCAGCATGCGCTTAACTGTTTTCTCCAGGTGGCAGGAATCCAGCCATTGCCTGCTCTGTGTTCGCTCCTAGTCCCCAGTGACTTCACAATCAGAGAGGAGTAGAATCTTCCCTACATATTTTCTATTAAAAAAAAAA
>NC_048220.1:46281275-46300621 GCF_002007445.2 Ailuropoda melanoleuca
GGAAAAAGAGAAAGGCCGTTGCTCACTCTGATGTGCCTCAGGATGGAGAGAAGATAGCAAGAGGTTGGTAGAAGGCAAGAGGAGTGGTGAGAAATGCCTAGGGTTGAAGTGCAGTAAGTGATGATAAGGTCAGAGTAGAGGACTGTGGGTGCATTTTTTGGCAGGTGTCAGACTTATCAAGAGAGGAGAAACTCACAAAGATGAGATTGTGTGGGATGGAGCCCCACATCACATTTGCTGAGCATTCAAGGGAAGCCCCCAAATCAGAAGAATTTGGGACCTTTATGAGTGCCTACATGACATTCTGGAAACATAGCAAACAATAAATGTTCCTTCACTTCTTCCTTCTCTTTTATTTCTGTAATAAAACAATAGGGAAAAAAATCAAAGATGTGCGAAACTGTTGACCCAACAAGGCATGTGTTATGGAGCTATGAGAGATAATTTTTCTACTAGGCAGTATTGATACAAGATGCTTACACACCTTTTCAAGGCTCCTCGCTTCCCAGATTCTGGCCTGTTATCACATGACAGGTCCCATCTTTCTTTTTGTTACAAGGAGTTTGCGCTCAAGTGGCCTTGGTTTCATTCCTATCGAGGTGTAGGAGAATTTTCACTGGACTTCAAGACCCCAGCTCAGTCCTGGTTTCTAGTTATAAATGTCTTTCCCCGCCACACACATAATTGAGAGAAGTGTTACATTTGATGGCGTGCATGGTCTCATCTAACTAGTATCGTTCCCTAAATACATGGTGGCCTGACTATATGATCTCTCTCCGAAAAATACTCTGATAGACAAACCATAGAGTTAATATGTCAAAAACACTATTATCAGGATGGTTGAAATAGCGTAGTGATAATTATGTATTCTTTCCTGGTGCCTCTCTTTTCTCTTTATTCTGCATTTAGACGTTTCCCGTCAAAGCAGCATGAGTTCATTTTTCCTCTCTTCTCCAGTATTTTTTTCTGACCACTTTGCTTGAGATTTACTATTTACAGGTAAGCTTGGAGATGGAGTTTGGTTATAGCTACACAATTTCATCCATTTAGCCTCATTGTGAGGCATGCTGGAAAGATCTTAAGGTTGGTTAATATTTTGTAGGCTAGTAAATACCTTGTGGGCACTTTAATTTACTTTATAGCTTTTTTCGGAGGCTGGTGCGTGTCTGCAGTGGAAGAGTCAGCTCTTCCTTTAAGGGACGGAAGTAAGCCATTCTCAAGTGGAAGGAACACACATTTAACTTGATGACAGCTGAACTTGGCTGAATCTTGTTCTGCTTTGAGCTTGGCAGCCCACTCTCAGATTTCTGCGTGGTCTGTAGATAAGCTATCTCTTGTATTTTTCTTCGTTGGGATCTTAAAAGCTCAAGAATATAGTTTTCATTTGAGACTTTAATAAAGTATACAACGGTTACGTCAACAGTTGAGCTTTGCTCAGCCTGGAAAACCAGCAAATAGAATGTATTTACAGCATGTCTGTGTTCTACTGTCATGATACTACGATGTGTGGGCAACAGCATTCTTTATCCAGAGATGGATTTACCGTCCGATCCTAACGGCACATTATTCTACTCTAAACTACCTCTTCAGTTAGTTGAGCATGGAAGTCGAATTTTAATAGAAATGATATTTTTGAAAATATTTTTAACTCATATTTTTGAAAATACAGGCTCATGGTGCCAGTGATCTAGTTTAAAATTGCGTTTTGACATTTCTTTGGCTCGAACCCATGTCATAAGTCCTGGGGCAGGGGCGCCTGGGTGGCTCAGTCGTTAGGCATCTGTCTTCAGCTCAGGGCGTGATCCCGGCATTCTGGGATCGAGCCCCACATCAGGCTCCTCCGCTGGGAGCCTGCTTCTTCCTCTCCCACTCCCCCTGCTTGTGTTCCCCTCTCTCGCTGGCTGTCTCTCTCTCTCTCTCTCTCTCTCAAATGAATAAATAAAATCTTTTAAGAAAAATTAAGTCCTGGGGCAGTGTAGTGGCTGACAACAATATTTCTTTCCGTCCATCACCTTGTGTTCAACCATACTCACAAGTATGTTGTCACAACAGATCAGAAGGAAATTTTCTTAAAAGAAATGCACAAGTCTTCAGTGTTTGGCAACATCTCAAGAGAGCACTGTTTTTCAGACCTCAATTCATTTAATGAGTAATTATTAAACATATATTATGTGCCAGATTCTGGGAATATATTTATAGCACTAAACCAAAAAACACATTTTCTGTAGTCATGAGGCATTCTAATACAGGAGATTCGCCCGTGGAGGGTCGAAGACCCTTTATGTCGTCGGATGACGACATCGTATGAGGTTAGCCAGCGGTAAGTGCCAAGAAAAAACAAAGTTAATTTTCATAAGAATCTAACTTGTTGAAAAAGCAGATTCCTTGATCCACCCACACTGAATTAGAGTATTCTAAAGCTCTCATTGTACCCCAAGAAAGTGTGTCCAGTGCCACTTAAAGTCCATGGGGAAAGTCTGATCTACTGAGGGGATCCACCTTGCCCTCTCCGGCCTGACAGGGTGACAGACAGACAGTGAAGTACTTGCCTTTGCCCTCTGCATGGCCGCCCATGCCTAGTGAGCAATCATGGATCGAACGTAACAGACTTGCTAACAGGCCCAGGCAGCTGCAGCTTTGACTGGGAACACACACGCCTCTGACGTCTGCCGTGCCATCGGCTCTCTGACCAGGATGCTGTAGGCAGGGGCACATTAAAGAGGGGAAAGCAAGTGTTAGAGAAAAGCATTTATTATTGGGGGAAGAGGTCAGTTCAGTTTTCTATCCTAAGAATGCCCCAGATGTCTCAGGCATTAGACCTTTCCCACTCAAATGACGGGGTTTCCTAAAAAGAAGACTAAATAGCTCATCCCTTTATGAAAGTCTCAAATGGGAGGCGTGCACACGCATGCGTGTGTGCGTGTGTGTGTACATGCATCGTGAGCCAGTGAGAGAGTCCACTACAGAGCCTCTTTAAGAAAGGGCAGCCTGTTGCCCTGGCAGGACCACTGGCCTCAGTGAAGGTATGTATGCTTTTATAATTTACATATTTACAGATGAAAATGGTATCTGTAATTTCGGAGGTGATCAGTCCAGGAGGGAGCCTTAACCAGCATGCACCCAGTTTATAGGTGAGAAAAGTAAGGACTAGCAAGGTAAACAATGTCCCCAAGGGCTCATGGCAATGTGCGGGGCATGCCAGTCCAGTGTGTGGGTCCTGGTCCTAGTCTTGTTCCCTGTTGAAAGCAAGTGCTGTAATGTCACTCCCACAGGCTAACTCAACATCATCCTTGTGTTTGATCCAAGTTAAACCTGCCGTCTGTTATCTTTCTGCACTTAGCAACCTCCATGAGGATCCCCTGCCCAGGTTTCTCCTCTACTGGTTTGTGAGCAGGGCCTCACGTTATTCCCCTCTGTAAATTACCCCAGAGTCTGGCTGTTTGCTTTGCGCTCATAGGAGTGCAAAAATTTATTTACTGAGTGGGATATAGAAGTACACTTAAAGGCTTACGATGCTAAGGCTAGGAATTTCAGCTATCCTTAACTAGGACTGCAGGGAAGTATTTCCAGATTCAAAATCTCATGTCCTGAGCCCTGAATTAGAAAACCCTCTCTTGTTCCCAAGGCTTTGTTCAATCCTTACTTCCTTAAATAGCACGTGACTCTCATGCCTGTAAGCCCTCCACACCACCCACCGTTCTGTGAGCCATGTTCTCTTATCTCTGGCCTCTCTTCTCTTTTAGTCCATTACAGCTTTTCACCTCCTATTTGTATTATTGTGTATCACAGAGACTGAGAACACAGACTCTGCTGTCAGATCAGAGTTCAAATCCCAAACTGCCACTGATCCATCATGTGCCCTTGCCGTTAGCAACTTCCTCAAGTCTGTTTTGCTATCTGTGAAATGGAAACATAATAATACCTGCTCCATTGGGTGTTCATGACAATCAGTGATGAAAAAGAAAAGTGCCTAGTTTAAATCCTTGCATGTAGTATGCATGAAAATAGACGTTAGTTCTTGTTTGTACTATTACTAAATAATGAATTGGTTGTTAAACATTTTTTAGAAAATGAGTCCCTTTGAATCTATAACTTAAAACCCTTGACATTGTTACCTCAAAAAAATGCATACACATGAAGTTCTCACATATAATTTCAGAGGGACCCTCAAGGCACCCTCTCACCTCAGTTAGGGTACCCCAGTGTAGAGTGTAACTCCACCTCCAAAAAGAATATATGATTTAAAAAAAAGAAGACGAATATATGATTTTTTAAGGGTTGAACTCTTGTCTTCCAATTTTTCTGTTTCCCATAGCACCTATAATGATACCTTGTACTTGGCAAATACTCTATAAACATTTGAAGATTTGTTGAGGCCAAATTTTCATCCTCCACTGAATGTTGGAATTAGTCACTGATTATCTGGACTTCATTTTCTTTATTGACAAAGGGGAAAAATGAGTTTTACTTTCATACTCTTAAGAGGACTCAATGTTAGCAGTACTTTTGCCCAAAGCATGAGTTATCAATCCCAAATGGGACTCTGAGTTTCCAGAGTTCTGTGACCAGTTCCAAAAATGGACCTTCAGGCCCTTAAGCCAAATGACACTAGCTGGGAGGAGAGTGTGTTCTCAGCTAGCACCTGAACCGTAAGTTCCTTACGTCTGTGCTGACAAGCCGATGTCATGGCGGCCTTGTGCAGCAGCTTACAATGGAGCAGGTTTGTGGCATGTTAATTTACAGCAAGCCTAACTTTTGCTAAATAGGCTAGACATTGAGCCAAAAACTCAGTAAGAACTCTGACAATAATTAACTCCTCTTGCCGAACACCTTTGTTAAGGGAGACACACTTATGAACACATGTTCCTTTATCTAAAAGAGTTGATAAAAGGGATGTTTGTCAAGGTGCAAATGTAGTCATGTGACACAACCTATATCTTACGTGACTTCCTCCCTCTTCCCTTCCTTTCAGGATTTGGTTTCCCTTCCCCACTGCTCGCCTCCTCCTAATAGTTGTGGCCCATTAAGGGGGAAGCAGTACTGACTGCGAAGAACCAGTCTTTGTTCCGTGCGCTCTTGAAATTGGTTTCTGCCTTTCTTGAAATCATCTCTTAATCCTGCACTCTAACACTTCATAATGCATATGAAAATGCAGTAATCGTTGCCAAGGAAAATAAAAGAAAAAGTGAAGTCTCTTTTTATAACTCATGTCAGACTGAAACCTCAGACTTCACCCTTCTTGTTCCCTTTTCTTTTCCCAACACACATGACGGATTCTGGCTTTTCTCAGAGCCTCGCGTTCTTCAAGCTGAACACCTCAGCTACCGTGTGCACACGGATGGGAAGCAGGCTCGTGATCAAGCGCTGACTTGTCGACCTGTTGGCTTGCTAAGAGCACTAGGTGGGAGATTGGAGCAATTGTGAGTAGATTTGTCTAATTCAGATATTCTGTTCTGCGTGATCTTTTAGCTTAGGCAGAAGGAAGTACAAAGTCATGTTTCATGGGCTTGCATGGCAAGGGGGGGAGATAACCAGCTAGCACAGACATCTTCTATTGACCTCAACATGCAGAAATGAGCAAAAGGCAAACTTCTGGTTCCCCGTAGGGCATGTGTGTGCCCATGCAACATCCCATACACGCATCCAGACACTTCACAACCTGAAATAAAGCTTCGACATACACAATATATATGAAAACATACTTTATTATAAGAGAATTCTCGAGGTTCCATATTTCATCTCTGCATTCCCACCAACAAGCTAATTCCCTATATCCTCGCTCTTCAGCACTCCTGTCTGTGAGAGGAAATCTGAGGAGCACCTTGGAATCGGGCCTCCTCTGTGAACGACCCTAGGGCTCAGGCCCTGTTCAGTTGCCCTGAATCTTTCTTCCTGTGGCCCTTGTACGCACGCTTCCTCTGTGCATGCCTGCAAGAACACCACTGCTTTCTCCAGGTTCTTCTTTCATCCTGACTTGTAGTGACCCCGGAGGCTTGCTCTAGTCACTAGTGAGTTAAGCTTTCTGCCTTCCTGCCCAACCCTACCCCTTAGTAATCTTACTAATATATAACTTATCTTTGGAGTCCGAGATAAAAAAGACCCAATCAGTAAAACCTTGCGTTTAGAACAAAGCTTTGACTTAATAACTAGAACCAGGAGCAAGTTAGATGAAATGGGGAATTTGACTGAGGCCAAAGTCTGGAGCCCCTAGTGGGGCAGTGTGGGTGGGTTTATGTGTAGGAAGCCAGCCCTGCTCTGACTCCCATTAGGAGAGTTGGATTCTCTACTTTGCATTCTTTGAATAGCTCCAATTATCAACCTAAAGCTTGGCCAGAAGCCAGTAGGACCTGGAATACCCAGCAAACCAAAATTCCATCTTTCCTGTTTCACACTATCTCCAAGTTTCTAAATCTGAACTTCCCTTCCTCCAAACCATGAGAATTGAATTTTCAAAGCAACAAAATCTTTAAGAGAGCAGGGTGGACAAACCTACGCCATAGCCTGGTTCTGTCCCTCTCGGTAGTAGGTGGCCTTCCCACCATGCTGGCCAGCTAGTGCGGGGACACCGTGCCGTGGCCAGCTAGTGTGGGGACACCGTGCCGTGGCCAGCTAGTGCGGGGACACCGTGCCGTGGCCAGCTAGTGCAGGGGACACCGTGCCGTGGCCAGCTAGTGCGGGGACACCGTGCCGTGGCCAGCTAGTGCGGGGACACCGTGCCGTGGCCAGCTAGTGTGGGGACACCGTGCCGTGGCCAGCTAGTGCAGGGGACACCGTGCCGTGGCCAGCTAGTGTAGGCTTCGGTGCAGCAGCCCAGAGAATTTGGACTCAGGTGCCCAGATCTTTGCTCCCTGCCTGGTAGCTCACATGGCCAGACCAAATCACTACAGGGGAATCACTCTCTCTCCTGCCCATTTCAAGGACTCCACAAATCAACAGGAGCTAGAGTCACACAAGGAATATATTTTCACTTTGAAACAAATATATATTTTTATTTGTGCTAATTGCCAACATCCAAAAAGCCTGATCATGAAAGCAAAAATATGATTTGAATGGAACTGATGAGTTACGTGGTCATCAGATCTTAAATTCCCAAAACCATGTCTTCTTTGACGTAGACTCTTCAGTTGGTCAGATGCGTAATATTTTAAGAGACCAGTTTTATTTTTTAATATCCTCAGTGGTGGTACATCTTTAACTTTTGAGGATGGATTGTTTTTAAAGACAACAAAAAGTCATTTGGACTTAAATATGAAGACTGTAGGTGGTCATCAATTTCATTATCTTTGGCAGGCAGGTAAATGGCCCATGGTAATCCCTGCCTCCTGGTTTGTGTTACACAGCAATAGATAACTGATACAGATTTGTTAGGATTAAACAGGGATGTGTCCACTGAGTGAGGAGAATGTTTTTCTTCTGTACCTTGGAACTGACCCCTCCAAATTAATTCTTACCCTGTCTTAACAAGCATATTATCTAGGAGAGCACCTATCCTCGGCGGTGCAGGTATGACGCCTCCCGTCCCTTGCCTGCCTGGGGCCTCCCAAGTGGACTCATGGCCTTTTCACTGCTTGTGTATCTGTTTGACTGTGTGTGTAGAGTATGGACCAGTGTAACATAGCTATTTCCCAGGCAGATCTGAGCACAAAGCGACCTAGTAGGTACTTAAGGAATATCTCTTAGGCCCTTCTATTCATCTCCTGTCTTCCTCACATGACCACCCTGCCCTGTTGTCATGGTGAGGATGGGGAGACAATTTCTCAGAACACCTTTTGGCACAAGGTTAGTTCCATCCAAGTAATAAGCAGATCAGTTCTTTTTTTTTTTTTTTAAAGATTTTATTTATTTATTTGACAGAGATAGAGACAGCCAGCGAGAGAGGGAACACAGCAGGGGGAGTGGGAGAGGAAGAAGCAGGCTCATAGCAGAAGAGCCTGATGTGGGGCTCGATCCCACAATGCCAGGATCACTCCCTGAGCCGAAGGCAGACGCTTAACCGCTGTGCCACCCAGGCGCCCCAAAGCAGATCAGTTCTGGGTGAGTGATGGAGAATTGTATCCTGGTGACACTAAGCAGGTGCTCCCTCCGCACCCCCATATTTAAGCGAACACCACTACCTGACCCCACCCTTGTTATCTCCACTCCTTACAACCAAACTTTTCCCCATCAGCCTTCTTTGGAGCTAGATTAGAGACAGAAGGCATTCCAATGGCTCAACCGGTATATCTTCACATATTTAGCCTTGGTTTCCCTGCCTGCAGGAGGATGCCCTGAAGTTCATGGCCTTCTTTGGTGGCTGGAGTGAGGGAAAATGAAAAGCAAGAGAGAGAAAGAAGAGAAAGTGATGGAGGGACAGAGACGAAGTGAGAAGATGAAAGAGATGGGGGAGTAGGGAACAGCCAGGCAGCCACTCACTTGCCCCGACCCTGGAGAACCTTGGTTTCTCAAGGGTAGAGTTGAGTCACTTCTTTTCCTAATAATGGACTGGCAGACACATGCCTGGCTTGCCTGTCCCTCCATTTAACATTGCATATTGCATCATTCAGCCCAGAGAGTTGAAACTGCTCAGAAGGGTGGCCACAATAGATACTCATTTCTACTTTTGTCATCAAGCTCCTTTTAAAGGTAGTGGCCTACTCTTCAGTGTCTCTGCTTTTTTTGAATAGGAAAAATAGACTTTTAAAATGTGCAGTCATTGTTCTCTCAACTCAAAAGAACACTGGTTTTAAAAACAACAATAACGACATACTGTACTTTCCGTGGCAATCTACCACCCCTCCCCCTCATCAGGAGGCCAGTGCTAACCTTCTATCTTAGGTGCTGAATGTATATTGCTGATTTTCTTTTTTTTTTTTTTTATTTATTTATTTGACAAAGATAGAGACAGCCAGCGACAGAGGGAACACAAGCAGGGGGAGTGGGAGAGGAAGAAGCAGGCTCATAGCAGAGGAGCCTGATGTGGGGCTCGATCCCGTAACGCCGGGATCACGCCCTGAGCCGAAGGCAGACGCTTAACCGCTGTGCCACCCAGGCGCCCCATATTGCTGATTTTCTAATGATAATACAGATAGTTAATAAGCTCAAGATTTTACGGAATAAATTAGGCTTTGTGTCCTTTTTCATGAGAGTTGGATAGCTATGCGAAAAAAGGTGCATAAAAATATTTGATGTAAATTTTTTCTTCCCTAAATTTATGACCACTTGCTATCCAACTTTCTCTTCCTTTTCATACCACCAGCATGCTTCTTATCCAGAGCCTGCCTTTCACAGCCTGGCACCAGCCACGTGAAAAGCCTCTCTGCTAAGCTGTCGTGTAGCTTAAAGGACATTTGAGAGAACCACCAAGTTGTTCTCCCTGAGCTGACGGAGGCTGTTCTCTAGAAGTCAAAAAATCCCAAGGCACCCCTGAGACAGAAGGTTTTCCTTCTTTCTGGCCCCTGGGAATGAATGGTGTTTTCCACTGGGGATCAGAAAAATGATGTGTGCCTGTTTCTCTCCCTGTGGCGATGACAAAATTTTCAGTAAAGAAGCAGCTTTTCTGATTTCATCTTTCTCTTTCTTCATCACTCTTTGAAGTTGGTAATTCTATGTCTGTAACAAGAAATAATGTATTTAAAATTTGCTTGGGATCTCTGAGTTTGTGAAGAGGGGATAGATTTTGAGAATTCCAGTGTATGTATTGAAGGATTGTGAAGGTCACTGACTGCCTGGGAAGATACCTTTCAGCCTTCCAGAAAGGAATAGTAGCAGCATTTTTATATATTAGCATCAGGTCTACCAAAAGATGTATTGGCAAAGATCTTCAAATCCTGTCACCATCCTACTCTTGACACCTTTGGCAGCACTTCCCACATGTCAGCACAGTCCAGATGATGCTTGCACGACCCCTTGCCGTGAGTACCCAGGGGACACATACAAGTGTGAATTCTAAGTTATAATCCCTCCCCCCACCCCCACCACATCAAGGAAGCATAGTATTAGTGCTTATTAGATGGTGTTTATTAGAAAGCCAACATCTGCTGTCAGTTATTTTTTAACTTACATATTTTATTTATTTAAAAAATAAATAAATCATTTACAGATGTCAGTATTTTCAAGTATTCCTAGTAGCCAGTTGCATGCCACACATCCCAACAGATGATGGAAGATATCATAGTGAGAGTGCAGGCTCTGGGTGTCAGCCCTTTACTGTGTAACTTGGTCAAGTTGCTTATCTTCTGAACCTTGGTTTCTTTTGCAAAATGAAGATGATACTTCATAATTCATGAGGCTATTGGGGGATTATAAAATGCACCATTACATGTAAACTTTTTGGCATAATATTAACTATTAGGAAAGCAATAGTATGAGTAGTTATGGCAAAAATTTTGAAAGTGTCCCATGCATGACTAAGAGTTCTAGAATATTGCCCACCCTGCCTATTTTTATCTTTGACAGTATTCTTAGTCACCTAAGATCAAGTCCGTTTGTCTAGGCCAGGGGTGGGCACATTACAGCCCATGGGGCAAATTCAGCTTACCTGTTTTTGCAAATAAAGTTTATAAAACTCACTAGCTTACGTATTATCTATAACCACTCTCTAGCTAGCGTAGCAGAGTTGAGTACTTAATGGCAAGAGATTGGCCCACAAAACCTAAAATGTTTACTTTCTGGTCCTTTACAAAAAAAAAAAAAAATTTGCCAGCCATTGGTCTAACCTGCTGTAGAACACGAACGATATCCGCACAAAACCCTTACTGGTACAGCTTTTATGCAGGACCAACTACATAATTTGTAGGATCCACTGCAGAAACAAAAATGCGGTGCCCTTTGTTCCAACATTATTGAGAATTTCAAGACATATTAAATGTCTTTAATGATATGCTGCAATGAACATTAAATCAGGCACGTCATTAAATCAGGCACATCATTAAATCAGGCACAGGGACCTTCTGAGTGTAGAATCCTATGCAGCTATGAAGGTGACATACCAGGAAGTCCACCATGATTTTATGTTCTCTAGACTTCACTGCTTAGTATAAATTGCATTTTCATTTTCACCCCCAAAGGACTTAGGAAGCAAAATCTGGAACAAAAAAGGGAAGCATTACGAAAGTTATGCCACAAAATAATTCCATAAAATACCCATGCTACCCAAAGCAATATGCAGATTCAGTGCAATCCCTATCAAAATAAAATAACGTTTTTCACAGAAATAGAACACATAGTCCTAAAATTTTTATGGAACCTAAAAAGACCTGAATAGCCAAAACAACTTTGAGAAAGAAGAACAAATCTAGAGGCATCATTCCGATTTCAAACTGTATTACAAAGCTATAGTAACTAAAACAGTATGTTATTGTCATGAAAACAGACACACAGATCAGTGGAACAGACTAGAGAGCCTAAATAATTCCACATATTTGTAGTCAATTAATTTATGACAAGCCAAAATATACAATGGAGAAGGACAGTCTTTTCAATAAATGTTGTTGGGAAACTTGGACAGCCACATGCAAAAAAGTGAAACTAGACCATTATCTTACACCATACACAAAAATTAACTCAAAATGGATTAAAGACTTGAAGCTAAGACACGAAACCATAAAACTCCTAGAAAAAAAGACAGGTGATAAGCTTCTGGACACAGGACTTGGCAATGATTTTTTTGAATATGACACCAAAAGCAAAGCAACAAAAGCAAAAATAAACAAATGAGACTACAATCTAAAAAGCTTCTGCACAGCAAAGGAAACCCATCGACAAAATGAAAAAGAGCCTACTAAACGGGAGAAAATATTTGCAAATCATATATATGTGACAAGAGGCCAATATCCAAAACATGTAAAGAACTCATACAACTCAACAGCAAAAAACAAACATTCTGATTTTAAAAAATAGGAAGAAGATCTGAATAGACAGTTTTTCAGAGAAGAAATACACACAGTCAACAGGTACATAAAGAGATGGTCTACATCACTAATCAGGGAAGTGCACCCCACAACCACAATGAGATAGCACCTCACACCTGGCGGAATGGCTGTCATCAAGGACTATACATAACAAGTGTTGCCGAAGATGTGGAGAAAAGGGACCCCTTATGTGCTGTTGGTAGGAATACAAACTGGGGCAGCCACTGTGGAAGCAGTAGGGAGGGTCCTCAAAAAATTAAAAATAGAACTACCCTATGACCCAGCAATTCCAGTTCTGTGTATCTATCCAAAGTAAATGAAAACACTAATTCAAAAAGATATATGCACCTGCATGTTCATTGCAACTATACTTTTTGAGAGAATTCTTAGCTATTTTATTATTTTATTTTACTTTATCAGCACTTTATATTTAATTCTGTTAGTCTTCAGAACAACCTATTGTCGTCACCATTTTACAAATGCGAAAACTGAACCAAGAACAGAGAAGTTAGGTTACCCAAGGTTAGAGGTACTATAAGCCAACGTTATCTGACTTCAGAGCCCTTGGTCTTAACCCCTCTGTTAGTGTAGGTAGGTTTATCGGATCCATTAATGGAAAGAGAGGAGGAGAACAGGGAAGAAAATCAGTCAGTCAATCAATCAATCCATCAAGGTAAATGAGGTTATCCCTTAAAGGGATACTATTCACGTGAAACATCCTTCTTCACACGGCACAATGTTTTCCCTCTTTGCTCTTTGTAGTAAATTATTGCTTGAATTTGCTCTAATTTTTAGTAGTATTCAGCTAGCCATAATACTTACTCTATCAATATTGCTTAGCTGACTCAAGGAGAATTGTCATATTTGTTGTTTGGAGCCTGACAACTATTAATGCATTTTTCCTTGGACAAAAAAGGTGTTCGGTATTTTCAACCCTTTGAAACTAGAAAATATGTCCTAAAGGCCAGAATGGCAACTCTGAGCTTATGAGAGGCCAAAATTTAAGACCGAGTAAAAAATAACTGAAATTGTCTTTTTCTCATCTTTTCTATAGAATATCACATCTCATTCAGGTTCCTAATTTACATCCTTTTAAAAATAAAAATAATAGAAACTCTATAGGTCTTTTAAAAGGTTTGTACTGTTAAAGCACTTAAACATTCCTGTCTCATCAAAGAAAGGGTTTAAGAGGACTTAGTGATTCAAGACCAGGTGGAAAATAATTTTGCTTCCTTTCTTTGCTGGTTATACTGATAAATGAGAAGCAAATCAGACCATCTTCCTCCTCTTTGTGTCACTTATGCTACAGTAACACGGGGTCGAGGGCAGGTAAGTCACAGGAGATCTAAAAAGAAAATAAGCCTGAGCAGATATTCATTAGATCAACACTCCTTCTAGATTTAAGTTTTACCTTCAGGATAAGCAGGGATAACATAGCCAGTGGCAGAGCAAAGAGCGGATTTTTCTTTTGGGCAATCCTTCTTAATCGCCTCTTCCCCACCAGCTTTGCAAGGCCAAGAACAGTTACAAGGTTATGTGTATATGAAGAAACAAGACCTGTTCTCTCTGTCCTTCCTCTGTTTTACGCATCTCTAGGCCCCCGCTCTCAGACTTCAGGTTATGTATTTTTAGCCCCTTGAGGTCAGGGAATTTTATGTGACATTATCAAGCGTCAGTCAAGCTTCCATATACTGTTCTCTATAATCCATCAGGACCCTACAGCTTCCACAGACTAGTGGCCTACTTTCAGCTAATCAGACCCTTTGACCTTCTGCAGAAACTGGCCCTGAGATGCAGCAAGAGCTACAGATCATGCAGGAGAATGACATGCCTGAGACCAGCAGTGTCCCAACCATGTGTGGCCAGGGCGGCATCCTGTGACACTCTCCTGGCAGCATGGGCTTGAGTGCATCTCTCTTCCTGGCCTCCTGGAACCTGGCTCATTTCTCCTCCTTGTTCTCTAGCCTTCCCGTCTGTTCTGTGAGGTCCTTGAGATCCTTCTAGTCAGTAACTTTACTGCTTTCATTCACCAGAATTGGCTTCTGTGGGTGATCACTGCCAAGCCTTGACTGATACAACTGGTCATCTAAGAAGCTGGACTGGAAAAGAAAGCCCAGTAGCTTAGAGGAGGGTCACTCCCTCTGCGGGAGTTGAGAGCATCTGTGTTTGTTCAGCTTCCCATCAAAGTGACCTGCTTGTCTGGCCACAAGCCAATCCTGGGCTCTGCGTTCTATAGCAAACAGACCTGTCTCGTCCCTCTGCCAGGCTCTTCGGCGTGGGCTCAGGCCAACAGTCATGACCCAGCTGTCCTTAACTAGAGACGAGAGAGAGGGAGGATTTAAGATGGAAGAGACTTGTCCCATCACATCCTACTGAACTTGCACACGCCTTCCCCTCCTTTCCATCATGGTCACTACCACACGTGAGATGAATTCAGAACCAGAAAACAGTATCAATAGCTAAAACTCATCATTCATTTTCACCTTTTTTTTTTTTCAGGATAGAAACATGTAGTAACTATGAAGAAGTGTTTTGAAGATAGGTGGCCTGTGTTCACATTCCAGCTCCACTGTTCACCCGTGCTGCGATTCTCTTTAAACTCTCTGGACCTCTATTTCCAAACCAGTAAAATGAATATAAAAATGGTCTCTACCTCAAAGGGTTGTGAGAATTAGAAGGGATCCATGTAAAGTGTTCAGAAGAGTGACTGGTGCATAATATGTGCTCATTAAATGGTAGCAGTTGTTGTTAAATTTTAATCTACACGGGGCTTGGTATCTAGCATTTTTCCCTGTGGGGTTGGATTAAATCTCCCTGTTACAGAGGGAAAAATATTAGGTGAGTCTTTTAACATGCAAAGGAAATGCATATTTCTAATGCCACAACAGGATTTAACTTTACTCAGAAGCCCCAAGTGGAACGTGAGCGACTGTTTTGGGAAGTGGTGTGGGTAATTATATGTCAATCTCATTGGCAGTATGAAGTGAGGTCTCTGTTTCAATGGCGTCACTAGGCATTTCACATGGCTGCCTGCTGCCTCGTTGTTCCGACTGCAGTGTAATCTGCCATTTTGGAACCAAATAGAGATCACTGACATGCTCAAATAGATACACCTCTTTGTTCTTAACAGACTTTGGTGCATTTTGGTACAAGCAAGAGAGTTTTCAATGATATGTGCTTTCTTTTTCTTTTTCTGTTCTTTTTTTTTTTTGAGATATGTGATTTCTGAGAGTGAAGTGGACAATTTCTAGAATTGCTGCCTTGGGAACTGAAATCTGCTGAGTAATCACATGACCTCAGGCAGGGGAACTATTTTGACCACTGCAAAGAGAAGTGGTTTAGAGATCAAATTTTATTATAGAATGCAATGTAGACTACCTGGTGCTTTTTTGCCATTTAAACAATCCTATATCACATGATGACCCCACCACTCTGGGTCTGTGGCTTTCCTCTCTGGGAAATCTGGACCTGTGGTTATAGCCCTATGGTCAGGGAAGCCTGTGACCCTGTGTGTGTCATGGGAAACGTACACAGGTTTCCTGGCAGATTTCCTCTGTGAACAAAAGCAGAAATACACCCAGAGGACAAGGAAGTTAAATCCATGACCCACAGAAGGGAAGACTGAGACTGAGATCTGTGTGTGTGAACAGGTGATGCTACACAAGTGGAAAGAAATGTCTGGCCAGGGAGGCCAGACCCAAAGGTTTGAGTCTTGGCCTCAGTCTTCACCAGATGCATGATTTCAAGCAAATAGTTTTTCGTCATCCATAAGATGGGAATGAAAATAATAGTATCTATCTCACAAGGCTATTGTGTGAATTAGTTACTGTAGCTAAAGTGCCTAGAACACTGCCGAGCACACAGTAACTCTGCACAGTGTTACAAATAGTATTGTACAAATACAAATAGTATTTGCTATTATTAGTATGTTGAAATGCTTTGCTATGTGTAAAGAAATATACAAACTGAAGGCATGGTGCTAGACTGGTCCATAGATCAGTTTGTTAAGGGTACCATGACGAAGTGCCACAGACTGGGTGGCTTACATGACAGAATTTCTTTCCTTTCAGTTCTGGAAACTAGAAGTCTGAGATCACAGTGTTGGCAGGGTTGTCTTCTTCTGAGCCCTCTCTTTTTGGTTTGTATGTAGCTATCCTCTCCGTGTGCTTTCACAGGGTCTTTCCTCTGTATCTGTGTCGTAATCTCTTCTTATAAGGACACCAGGAATACCGGATGGAGTCCACCCTCATGACTCATTTAACCTTAATTACATCCTCGAAGACCCTATCTCCAAATAATGTCACATTCTGAAGTACTGGGGCTTAAAATTTCAACCTATACATTTTGGAAGGGAGAGACAGTTCAGTCTATTGTAACTGGTTGTCAGTTTGGTTAAGCTGGAACTTTGTTCCTCTTATCTAAATGGTTCCTGGTTAGAATTGGTCAGAAGAGGTACTTGTACAGAAGAGAAGGAGTAACCACTGCTCTCTGGAGGTCATGGTCGTTGGTAGAAGTGACAGACAGATACGGAGATGCCAGTGAGATCCAGCTTATCCTGGCTCTCCTTTGCTCCCAACTCTTCTTCCAGATTACTGACCCTACTGGCCAACAAGGGCTCCAAGCTGTCACTACATATGAGGCTGAAGACCCCCAGACTTCTGCTGTCCCCTTCATGATTTCACTTCAGTGTTTGGACTTGCTTGGCTTCTAGTTTTGACGAGCTGGTGAATTCTCTGATCTTCTAATTCTGCAGGACTCCCACAGTTGTATAAAGTCTAGTTACAAAATAAAATCTTTTATTCTGTAACACTCAGAGTAAATCCACTTGCATGATTGAACCCTGACTGAAAGAGGAATAATAACAATAATTATTATTAGTGTTACTATTATTGACATACTATCACTGCACCAGAAAGGGACTATGCCCCACTCATAAGCATACAGTTGAAGTTCTAATTACCTCAAGCTTGAGCTCATTCAAAAGTCCTCTGAGCTAGTCTCACCACTTCCATCTCCTGGCTCCAATATGTCCCACAAAAGGCTGTCAGAATAAATGTCTTGAACCATATTTTTTAAATAGGCTCCACACCCAATGTGGGGCTTGAACTCACAACCCTGAGATTAAGAGTTGCATGCTGTACTGACTGAGCCAGCCAGGCGCCCCATGAACCATATTTATGTCATCAAGTGACAGTCAAGTGAAGGCCCCCAGATGACAGCTGAGTAGCAGGCCTAGGAAACAACAGGTTCAGATTAGAGCCAAAGGAGGAGGGTTTCCAGAAGGAGGTCTCCGGGGGGGGGAAAAATGAAATAGATGCAAAGAATGGGAAATATTAAGACGGTGTTTTACCATGCTATTGGGTCACTGGGATAAAAACAGTAATGGGGCATGGAAAATTAAGTAAATGTTTTTCAAAAGTAATTATTAATTGTAAGGTATACAAAAAATCATACAAGAAAAAAATACTCATTGCACTGCTGTACTCAAAGATCGGGACCATTTAGGCGTAATCATGTAACATAAGTACACATAATATTATGACTATTTATTTAACATTTGGTCGTGAGGTAAGCATATGGGGAGAATGAGAAAAGATAGGATATAGCAAAGAAGGGGCCACAGGGGATTATGTTGAAGAGTTTGCCATGACAACCTATGTAGATAGCTCCTTAAAGAAATCAGGCTCAATGGGGGGCTGAGAATGGAGCAGTAAGCACAGGTTATATGGGACAAGGGAAAATTTCAAGGAGACACAACATGTTTGTATACTTCAGGACTGATCCAAGAGCGGAAGAGTTGATGGCAGAGAGGAGGTAACAGAGAAGAGTATTTGAGAGGAGAAAGGAGATGGATTCAGAGCCCAGATGGAGATTCTCGGCTTTTCTAGGAGCAGGGATGTGTCCTTCATTGTATCAGGTGGGAAGGAAAAGCCAGATCAAGATGCAGGAGGGTTTGTATATCTAGGTCGAGGAGATGAGGACCTTTTTCCTTCCTTAGGTATGAAGTCCCAAAGCGCTTTCGTAGAGCTGTCTCCTCTCCCTACCTATTGGGGAAGTCAAAGAACGGTGGAGAAAGCTGGTCTGAGAGGACGAGATTTTAAATCAAGACCGAGATGAACGAACTTGTTGGAGTCACACAGCTAATTAGCGACAAAGCTAGGACTAGACTCCAACTGGCTTCTTGCCTAGTACTCTTTCACGACCAAATTACCGTGTAATATTGAACAGATGGGAACGATTAAGGTTTAGGACCATTATAAAGACTAACATGACCCGAGTTACATGAAATAAGGAACCAAGAAGAAATACACTGGAGAGATTTAAGCCTCACTTAGCAGGAAGGAGTAATTTTACCCACTGTGAGCCCATGATTAGATTAGGGTGGATTGAACCAAATTGTAAACTTTTAGAAGGTACTGCCTTCATTGTTATCAAACCCAGCTGGGCTGGGAAAAGCCCTGGCTGCATGAAGTGGCACTTCAGAGAGAGGACTGAGATCAGTGTCAGCCCATAATATTTATCAGCTTGAACCCAAATTAACTCTTTAAATACACAGATCCATTCACCATCTTTTCTCTCCTCCATTCAGAAGCACCAATTAAATATGCTGAAAAGTAGAAAGTGCTTCAAAATAACAAGTATTGTTTCATCTCCATACCTGTGGGGGTCTTGGTAAATTCAAGTAGAAGAAACTCTTTCTCAAAATGTTCTTTCTTTAGACTTTTCCTTCATACCATTCATGTGGCCCTCATTTTGTTTGCAGCAAATGTCTTTCATTGTTCTGTATTTGAATTTTCAACCTATCTTGGACCATCGTGTTTATTTTGATTGACATTTGATTATATCTGTCGTGCAAGTATTTTTCTCCCCTTGACATTATTTAATACAATGGCTGTTGAATTATGAATGCAAGCATTGGTCAGGCAGCTTGATGTTGCTATGACGTAAGGGAGGCAGTTTTGTTAATACCCACTTGGACAAGCCGCCATCAGGTTAGGCTACCTCATAGTGCCCTTTGTAATTAAAGTCCTTCTGTCTCGTTACTTAGTGTTTATAATCAATACAGATTTCTAAATAGTCAGCCAAATGTTTACTTTTTCCCTCAGGCTAAACCCCAATGCCCCCAACTCCAGCCAGGGCTCTTTTATTCCCCATGTTTAGGGCAGAGCTCCTGGACCAAGGGAAACATGGAAGAAGATCATGAGTTGCCAGATGGCCCCAGGCACCAGAGGGAAAATATCCCAACTGCCAGTATCCATTTCTTTTTTTTTTTACCTCTTTTTTTAATTTTTTAATTTTTATTTTATTATTATATTATGTTAGTCACCATACAGTACATCCCCAGATTCCGATGCAAAGTTCGATGCTTCACTAGTTGCGCATAACACTCAGTGCACCATGCAATACGTACCCTCCTTACCACCCATCACCAGTCTATCCCATTCCCCCACCCCCTCC
>NC_048220.1:46300721-46370356 GCF_002007445.2 Ailuropoda melanoleuca
GGACCTATATTCTAGAAACTATAGATCACTCTTGAAAGACATTGAGGAAGACATAAAAAGATGGGAAAATATGCCAGTATCCATTTCTGTTAGATTAATATTCCTGCTAAATTCTCCTAATCTTACCTCAGACTAGATAAACACAATTGAATATCAGATCTCACTCTCACCTCACAGAGAGGCTCTGGAGCATCTGGGAGCAAACAGCACAATGGGCGCCATGGCCCCACTCACCTCACCAGGAAGGGGGTGTAACTTTTGATGGGGGAAGGGAAAGGATTCTAAATGCAGAAGCCTTCTCTGCCCACCCTAACTGAAGAAAATACCCTCCTTTCCTTTCCCTGTTACCTTGTGTCACAATATCCTGTGCATTTTCTTCATTGCACTTTTCACAGTCATTTGGATTTCAGTTTTCTTATGCATTGTCTTTCTCCTCCATTACAATAGAAGATTCCTAAGGGCAGGAGCCAGGTCTGTGTTGTTCCCTATTGATCCCCAAGTGCCAGAAACAATGCCTGGCACAGAGTAGGTACAAGATAAATATTAATTGGATGGATGGATGGATGGATGGATGGATGGATGGATGGGTAGATGAAACTGCCTGCTTTCTTCACCCACAGGGAACATAAGATGGGCCCCAGTGAGCCACCCATGTGAAAAAAATCCCAGCCTGGTTAACTAAGGGAGTCTCTAGTGAGATATAACCGGGAGGATGCTAAGGTGCTGTTTGGGTCCCACCGAGATTTAAATTTGAAAGAAAAGTCATAGAAGCAGGTGGGGAGTTGGGGAGAAACCAACACTAGCAGGAATAAAGAGACTTTGTAACTAGAAAACCACCTTTTGTCATGTATCTTGGAAAACTAAATAAGACACAAAGGTGAGTTGGACAAAAGAGGGAATTAGATTGAGATTAGGAGGTATCTAACACATACATAGGGATTAACTGGCTGATTTAAAGCAAAGGGGAAAAAAGGTGGAAATACAAAGTAGATGTAAGACAGGTTAGGGTGGGCTGCACCTCATTTCTGGGCTCCTGAGGAGCGTCTCCCATTGGTGTGAAGCAGGGAGAGGTGTCTGGAGGGTCCAGTCTCCCACTCGGTGCCATGCACCATCCTGCCCACATCTGGAGGTTCATGCTGCCAGGTTGCTGAACCAGCTGCAAAGGGCTGCTTCCCAGCCTGCCCATTTCATAGAAGCTGCCAAGAATTAGACCTTTCTTCCTCCCATTAGAAATACTGGCCTGGGTCTTATCTACTCAGGTCTCGGTGACAAAGAGTTAAACTGAAAATCTCTCTCCGCTGGGCCATTTCCATCAGGGGGGAAAATGCTATGATTTTCTCATCTTAAAAATAATAATTTATTGACCTCACCTTCCCCTCCAGCTACATATCCATCTCCTCCCCATTTTTATTCTAGTTTTTTACAGCAAAACCAATTAAATGTTTTGTCTCTACTTGACATTTTCCATTTCTCCTCACCCCTACCTTGTCTCTTGAATCTACTCTCTCCAGGTTTGTCTCAACCATCTTACTGAATCTGCTCTTTTCAGGGTCACCAGTAACCCTCAAGTCGTTAAAACCAGTGGTGACTTTCAGTCCTCTGTTTACTTTAGCCATAAGTAGCATTTGATAGTGTGTGTTGTTCCATCCCCCAGGATACGCTATCCTCACTGGACTTCCAGGACACGGCCCCAACATGACTTACTGTCTGTTCAGCAGTCACCACTTCTCGGACACGCTTGCCCATCTCCTCAGCAACCTGTCCTTCCAGTTGTAGTGCTCCAGGACTCAGTCCTTTGTCCAGTCTTTATCTTGCTGCACTCACCGGCTTGGTGATCTCATCCAGCCGTGGGGCTCTAATGGCCTTTACTGTGCTGAGGGATTTCTATCTCCAGACTGGATTGCTCTCCTGCACTCCAGACTAAGAGATCCACCCCCGTCGCCATACCTCAACTCAGATGTCCACAAATCCAGGTTTTCCCTCCCCTATCTCCTTGTCCCAGTCTTGCCCCCATCAATAATGGCAACTCCACTTTTCCAAATGCTCAAAAACCTCAGTGTCATCCCTGATTGCCTTCTTTCTCTTATACCCCATATCTAAACATCCAAAAATCCTTTAGGCTCTATTTTTCAAATATACCCGAATTCAGACCATTTTCCACTACCTCCTTCATTACCACCCTGGTCCAAGCCACCAATGTCCCTCACCTGGATTATACTGAGAACGTTCTAATGAATTGTCTTGTGTCTGTCCTTGCCTACCTAGAGTCTGTTCTTAACACAGCAGCTAGAGGAGTCCTTTTCAAAAGGAAGTCAGGTGATATTGCCCCTTAGCTCAAAACCTTCCTATGGTCTCACATCTCACCTAAAATAAAAACCGTGGTCCTCACAATAGCATACACAGCCTACACAATCTGTCCCTATTATCTGTCCACTCCCTTCTCACTCATTTTCTCATCATTCACTTCTCCAGCCACTCTGGTCTTCCTGTTGTTCCTCAGTCTTGCTCCCACAAGCATGCTCCCACAGCCTTCCCACCTGCTCTTCTGCTACCTTTGTGTTTTCCCCCTGGATCTCCACGTGGCTTCCTTTCCCATCTCTTTCAGGGCTTTCCTCTTCTAAGTGAGGCCCTCTCTGAGCACTTTATTTCGCATCCCAACCATCTCCCCTTCTACCAGTTCCCATTCCTCTCCCATGCTCTAGTTTTTCTCTACAGTGCCGATCACCATCTGTTTTTATTATTTTTTGTTGTATTGTCTGTCTTCCCACATTATTGTGCAAGCTCCATTAGGACAGGAAGTCTCATCTTTTTTATTCTTTTTGCTTTATCCCCAGTGCTTAAAACAATGCCCAGCACATGGCAAGCAATCAATGAGTATTCACTGAATCAATGAGAAAGCCATTCTGTGCCAATGTGTTAATGATTTCTAGTATCTTCATATGAGCAGCCTAGACTCAACTTATTCCCACAAGCACAGTTGTCTAACCCAAAAAAGTAATTCTAATGGAGGGATGTCAGATATTCTTTGTCACGTGGATTGAGATTGTAGCATCCGACAGTCTAGTGGAAAGACACTTTGGGGTGTTTGGAGCCGTGTGGTACCCCTTGAATTACACTGCATTGTTGATTGCTATATGAAAATGACCTAGAGGTGGTAGTAGCTCACATGCTGTGTATGAGTCACACAGAAGATGCAATTGTTGACCACATCGATGGGTATGATTTAATGGATATTGTAGTCCCGTTGTTTTCTAATCTAGTCGGACCACACTAGGAGTACTGTGTTCACCTTTGGGAGTTATTTTTCAAGAGGAATATTGTTCAGAGAAAATCAGTCAAGATAGTGAGATATCTAACCATGGTGTATGAAGAGCAATTGAAAGGACCATGGTACTCAGTGATTACATTACATCTAATGACAAAGTCTAAAAATATGGACACCTGTAACACCACTCACTCTCTCATCCTTTGTCCATGATAGATATTATTAATCAACCATGATTCTCTTTCCCAAGCCTTTGCCCAGCCCCTAGCCCTCCAGACAGCCATGATCCAATCCAGTGGAGCTGGCAACTGAGACCAAACTTACTTGTTATCCTGGCTGTAAGGGAGGTATGATTTTCCCACCAGAAGTAGTTAAAGGCCTGTGGGATGAAATAACTGACTACACAAGTACCATCTACTTAATAGAGGGTAAAACCAGAACCAATGGGTAATAAAAATTCAGGATTGAGAAGAAAAATCTAATGGTAACAAGTGTCCAAAAGTGAGGTCTTAGAAGGTAGGGAGGCTGGAAGACCACCTGCCACGGGTTAGTGGAGGCAATCTTGTTAGATGGGAGATTAGAGCGGCTTATTCTCTCCACTTCATCCATCCCTAGAGTCCAACAGATCTTTTCTACTTGGCTGTGTTAGGCAGAGCCAGGGAGGCGGGCTGGTAAAGAAAGTCTGCAAAGCAAAACCGTTCACCTTTAAATTGCAGTAATTTTACTGGGAAGGATAACAGAAAATCAGAACAAAGAAGAAAGTGGGTTAAGCACAAAGAGATAAAGTGATTATTTCTAAGCTGAATAGCAATAGCAACAAAAACTTTTTTCTTTTTTTTTTTTTTTTTTACTTTTGGACACTCTTTGACTGCCATTTATCTCTCCATTCCCACATACTTTAACCCCATCTTTTTGGTCAGAAGCCAATTAACTTCGTTAAAAACAGTCGCTGCCAGAAGCTTTGCTTATTGTGTTCCAAGACTTGGAAATTCCTTCCCTAATGACATAGTAGAAACTCTGTCGCCACAGTTAAGAGCAGGCTAGAGACAATTACTATATTTAAGTCATGCTTTGCAGGTTATCATACCCACATCTGCAAGCTATTCCCTGTGTAAAGCATTTGGGGTTATTTGCCACAGAAAACTCACTGGAAAGTGCCAACAACTGCAGGAGGACCTATGACGGAGACTATTCAACGTGGCTCCAGAAGACAGACACATAACTTTCTTTTCAGCAACTCCACGCCCACCCCTGCTTCTTGGAGCCAGGCTCCTCTTATCAAGACAGGAAATCTATACTTGGGGCGGAATGAAGGGGTGGTGAGGAACAAATCCTCCAGCAGCCACCCACCCACTGGCCTGTGAAAGGAAAGAGGCCAATCCAGAGAGTTGGTCAGCTTGAGTGTTACCCTCTCAAAAATCTCCCTGGCATTTATAAAAGGAAGAAAAGGACAGGATGAGACTTCTGTACACGATGGCACTTTCTACCAGAAATCAGAGAATGTGGCGGGTCCCACTGAACAGTGAACTGCTGCTGGCTTCTGTGGCCTTGAGCAAGTGACAGACTGCTCTGAGCCTCAGTTCCTTCCTCCATAAAATGGGATAGCAGCGCCCAAACTTAATGCCCTGGGGACACTGGGAAGACTAAAGCAAGTAATAAATGAGAAAGCACTTTGAGAAAAGTCCTAAGCATTACCCAGTGTCAGAATTATTATTATGAGCATTCTTTTGAACCTGTGGTGGTAATCACCTGTAAGATTTCATGCAGTGATGATTATCCTAAAACCAAGATGAAATAAAGGCCAGTGTCACCGTAATGCTGTCTTACATGGGATCCTTTGATTAAGTCCATCCTTTCTGAGTTCATTCCTTTTTGAGTTTATCCAGAATGTGCAGCCTTGAGTTGATCCCCTGAGCTCTTGAATCGTCACCTAAGAATTGAGGGTCATTTATTGTTTGAAGGAATGTCTAGTCATATGAGATATGTGCTCATTACAGACCTCTTAGACAAAAATCACATTCGGTGTGCTGACCAATGGGACATCCACTTTGACCTGCACCCCACTGGCCCCTTTGTGTCATCCTCCCTTCTCCCTCCCCAGTGAGTTAGACTTAATGGGATCTACCCATGTTCTGTCACTGCTATCAAACACATATGTTCACCCAATATACGGACACCTGTATTTTTTTATGGACTGATTATTCTGGTAGGTTTTTTTCTTTTGATCTGAATCCTTTCCATCTCCATTTACTCCCATCTGCCTGAATTTTAATTTTACTCCAGAGACGGAACAAAAACAAGAAGAAATTAGACTTCTTAAAAACTATTTAATAGTTTTGGAAAAATGAGAAATTAGGGGCTGGCATATAGGGAAGGGAAAGGGCCAAGAAGATAAGATTGTACTATTGGCTTAGATGAGGTTTGTAGACACTGCTTAGCTGCTGATGGTGTCACCCATTACCATGTATGTGCTGCTTAAGCCTGTGGTTGGGCAACTGTTCTTAGAGATTTTCTAAGACTTCCCAGTCAGATTAGTGAACCGTTCTAGAGTGTGATTTATATAATGCCTGTAAGATACAGGGGTGCCTGGGTGGCTCAGTCGGTTAAGTGAGCCTTCAGCTCAGGTTGACCCCAAGGTCCTGAGATGGAGCCCCGGCCTGGGCTCCCTGCTCTGCGAGCAGCCTGCTTCTCCCTCTGCTTCTGCTGCTCCCCCTGCTCATGCTCTCTCTCTCAAAGAAATAAAATCTTAAAAAAAAAAGATACCTGCAATATCTGTTAATCATCAGCCTCTTTAAATGTTACAGTCACTACAGTCACGAAATTCTAAGAAACACCAAATACACACGAACACATTTCCTAAACTAGTTTAACAACTAACAGAGGAGAGATTGCAGGACCATTTAGCTAACTCTACCTCCACTCCACAGAACCAAATGTAACATCTGGTTCTTACCTGTGCTGCCCTGAATATATCATAAGAACTTCTATACGCTAATAGAGTTTATTACAGTAACGCAGAAGAGAGAAAGATGAACCAGACCCAGCCAGTAGACAAACTTAGCACACCTAAGTGTCACTTTAAGGCTGCCTGTTTTACTTCCTATTATAAATATGGTTAGCATGTAATTTGATAGGACCATGTAAGGTTATGACAAATGTAGGCTAATTACTTTAAGTGCAAATAAATCACACAGCATCAATCCAGAAAGGATGGAACTTTAGCATATAGAGAATGGGATATATCAATGTTACAGAACTAGGCCTCCAGCCATCACTTAATAGATATCCATAGTTCCTTTTCCATGTTCTTTGTCTAACCCTTCCGGTCTCTCATTCAGGATCTTAAAATTTATGGGAATCCTATAAATAGCTAGTCCCCAGATCCACAGAGGTCCTTAAAGATTGTCATAGAGACACATAAACTATTTGCAATATTTCAAAAATCCTAATAGGGTGTCATCCATTTGTTGTGATAACTAAAATGTCAGTTTCTTTTATTTAGGTTATGATTAGCTTAATTTAGTTAGCCTACACTGAGTAGATCTGAGTTGGACATGTCTTTTGTGGACGGTACATGTGAATCAAGCATTTCTCAGTAAATGCAGTTAGATAAATATGTGAAAAGATAGAGTCCACGTACATGGAGTAACAAAGAGAAATAGCCCTCAAGCAGTCCTGGCGTGGTGGTGGAAATTGTGGACACCCCTCAAAAAAACAACTTCTTGGGAGTCAGTTGAGGAGAAGACAAGAAATGAGAATTATTTCCGGCTTATATGACCTCTTGGTATAAGGAATTCCCCTTATCCTGATAGGGTTATGAATGAACTTCCTTAATTCTTTCTTATTCTCATCCGAAAGCAAACTCAATGGTATTAACTAAATGAATAAAATGATAATTTGCGCACACACACAAACACAGACACACACACACAAGCTGTAAATTTCAGAGGATATCTAAAGAATGTGGAAACGAAAATGATCATATCTTGCCTGACATGAAACATGAACCTTTGGTGTGCTGTGTGTAGAACAGACTGGAAATCTTAGAAATAACCCATTTCTGAAGTGATGATTCCTTAAGAGCAATTACCTTAATGGAACCTGTTAAAAGTTACACACACCTCATCAAATTTGAAGGACCTAGGATATTCTTTGCAAAGGAAAAGATAGCAGGTCAAGGTAGCTAAGGAAAAAGTAAGAGCAAATCAAGATACATTTACTGTTCAGACTTCTGAGGCCCAAACAAGTTCACTTGATCAACAATGATATCCATCTCTGGTGTGGATAGCCTATCCTTATTTTATTCATTCATTTACTTACTCCCCTATTTACTCACTTATTTTTCTCTGTTTATATAATAGTCAGCAATTTTGAGCAGTAGTCATATTCTAACACCGGTAGTAGAACTATACAGGCAGATACTGACAAAGGGCTTATAGTATAACCGAGAATTTGGTAAAATAAATATGGTTGAACAACAAATACCTATTGATTACCTACTATGTACCAGATACTGTTCTAAGGGCTAGGACACAGCAGATCAAAGCAGATGCCAATTCTTGGTCTGGTGCAGCTTATCTTCTGCCGTGAAGATTGCTATGGTAAATGTATGCCCAGGGTACTACTATAGAGGTAAGAGGGTGAGTGGACCAATCCAGGTGTGGAATCTGGTGATGGAATAGACTGGAGTTAGTGACATCCATTGTTCCTAAAGCACAACAGCCACCCCAACATAAAGCCTCAACCTGGCAAGAGACTTTTAGAAAAGCGAGTTTTGGTGAATACTCTTTCTGTCTTGTAAATTTTACAACATGCTTGGAAGTCATTGATAATGATAGATCCAGGAATCACAGTTTACCACTGTTACCTCCACAGATATTATTTAATCCACCCAATCAAATGTGAGCTTTCACAAGTCTTTAGAAAGCCAAGATATGAAAAGTCATTAATTCTCACCAATCTCATCTTCTTGGAAGATAGAGCTAACTTCCATATAAGCTTCGTTTCCTATAAAACAAGGGATATTGAGAAGGTTGTTGCCGTGATTAGTTCAAGACCAGACACTTTGAGCTTTCCAAGGATGGCGCATAATCTAACATAATCTGTTTATATGTCGAAAAATGTGTATGTACATTTTTATAAACATATGCATGTAACTTAATTAAACATGGTTTACGAGATACACATGCCATATCATTAGCAGTGGTTGTCTCTGGAGTGTGGAAATAAGATTGGGTGTTGGAGAAGAGAGACATTCTATGTGTGAATTCTTAAGTGATTACATAGTTCTATGTTACTCATACTGTTTATACACCTTATAACGTGCATATGAAGGCATATTTTGACTCTGTAAAAACAATGCTAGCTAGTAGATAATTTATTTACCTGAACCCCTAAATTTTGTTCTAGTCACCTATTGGCTTTTTTATTTTCAGCTGAATAACAAGTGCTTATCTTTCATCATTTACCTGGAGACTTTTCTGAGGAGAAAATACAGAAGCATTAGCAGGAGCTTTGGAACTATGGGTTTCGTTAGGGGAAGTAAGGGTGGGGGAAGTAAGTAGTGGTAATGATAGGATCTCTCTCTCACCCACTCAAGTTCTTTCTGCATTTTCTCATTTGAATAGTAATATGCAGAGGAAGTCAGGGAAATATTTTTAAAAATAAAATTGTAGAGCTAGAGGAGACTTCACAGGTAATTTTTTATCTCTAAGGAAAATGAGGCCTAAAAATGTTAAGTGACTTACGTCAGACATTCACAAAGTGGTAGGTTGACATTGGAAGCCAGGTCTTTTTGTGTCCTGCTGTTTCTACTAAACCTCCCTATCTTTTAATCTCCAAAAGACCCATGAAGTCTAATTTGAACAGCTTTAAGTTACAAACATAACTGCAGCGTCTTACAATTTGGACACCAAATCATGAGATGCTCTGCCCATAATCACTACATTTTATGCCAGGTTCACCAAAAATAGCTCCTTTAAAGTTTCTCGGGAGGTCCAGGTAACACTTCACCCTCAAATTCAGGTAGTTCTCTTAACGGTTGGCCACTTGCAGCTGGTGGTCTTTCTGAAGAGCATACCAAAATGTCCCAGTGTCTGTCTTTCAGTCCTACTCAACTGGAGACCATCCAGGTCTGCACCTGGACACGTTCCTTGGATGATGATTTCAATGTCCTCATCTCTCTTCCTTCTACCTTCTCTCCAAAACCTAGGGGGAGCAAATACAAAACTTTAATCTTGTGGTCTTACAGAAGAATTTTAGATGACTCAGACCCCTAACCCAACTATTTAAGAGTTAAATTCTATAATTGCGCTCCAAAAGTGAGATCTACAGGCAAAAACATGCATTCAGTTAAATTCAGCAGTGACAACAGAAGGGGGACCAAATATATTTATAGGAAAAATTTGTAAGTTTGTGGAGTGGCGAAAGAGGCTAAGATTGCTCAAGATCATTTTCAATAGGCCCAATTTGGGAAACAGAAATTTAATCATAAATTTGGTATTGTAAGGAACAGTGAAGATATACACAGTTTTCATCATGTGCCCTGGCTCAACCACTGCATGCATTTTCCAATGTCATTTGTCAAAGCCCTTAAAGCCGATGCTGTTAACAACAGCAGAAGGGCTTGTGAGTCACTGCCCAGGCCTGCAACAGAATGCCATCCACCAGCTACACTGACCTAATTGGACTGAAATTCAGAAGCTACACATTGACCTCCGAAGTAAGGACATTGGTTGTCCTTCTGGAGTCGACCCTCAGTTCACAAAGATATGAATTTGGACTAACTCCCATGCCCCTCATTTCTTCAAGTTCACTCAAGCGAAGACATTTTTTCAAATGGTCACGAACAATGCCCATTGAGCAGCATCCCGAGATCAGCTGGGCAACCCGGAGGGGCTCTTTTCTGAAGTCCTCTTCTGTGTCACTCATTCTTTCTCTCCAGTCAACCAAACATCAATCTCTCAAGCTCTGTGGGGATCTTGGGGTTGATACCTAATAGTTTGGCATGTTTGCCTCCTGCAGATGGTTGCCGGGTGGAAGATAGGGATACAGTTATTCCCAAAATGGAATATCTTTTAATACAAGGTGAAAACATTTAAACACTGAGGAAGGCCGCAAAAAAAATGGCTATTAGTTTATGCCATATCCAAGAGGTACTTATACTCAGAGCTTTTTCTCAGCGCCCATAATGAGATGAGTACTATTCCCGGGGAAAAACGAAAATTTGTCACCATCTAAAGCTTCATCTACTTAGAAAAGAATATCGTCTATACGTAAGGGACTCATTTATAGTATAATTGTCACAACTGTACGTTTCTTTTTCTGCGTGATTCTAACAGTTTCATAAATCTATATAAATGGTAAGATCTCCAAATTTCAGGTTAAGATATAGTTATGTGTAAAATACCTTTTTTCCCCGCATAGTATCACGTTCACAATAAGTGCTATAAAAATGAGCCTATGTTATTCCTAGTTGCATTACATTTGCCTAAGAGTTTTAAACAGGGATTTAAAATAATCTTAGACCAGAAGGGGTTGTTACCTTTATGAATCCATGGTTTTAGTCGCACTGGCTAAATCTGGATGCCGAATCCGGCAACTGTCTTCCAGTCTTGCTGAGATATAATTGACAATACAGCACTGTGTTAGTTTAAAGTGCACCAAATCGTGACCTGACTTTAAAAAAAGAAAAAAAAGGTTTTTTTCCTTGTGATGAGAACTCTTAGGATCGAATCTCCTAACATCCAGCAACTTTTGTGACCTAGAAATATCTGAGTCCATGTGATCAGAGTATCTGTGTCCTGGTTATTATTTGGAAAATTGGGAACCTGTTGCATTCCCATTCACAGAATTCAGAAGTACCCTTGAAATCATTAAAAGTTGGTTACCCCATCATATTCACAGAGATGAAAGGTGTAAACTGCACCCAGTTTCCAGCACGTTCCCCCACGAGGCCAAGGGAATGGACACAATGGTGAGCAGCCGATGGCTCTTCTGTTCTTCCCGGGAACTCTGACTTTCCCTCTCAGTGGCTCAGTCAGCTTAGTTGCCACATTCTAGTTGTTACTTCTCTACTCTCCACAGGTACTAATTATTTTCATTCATGATCATGGTGAAGTGGTGAATCAAGTTCCCTTTTTTTTTTTCTTTCTCAACGTTTTATAAGAAGTGGGTCAAGATGGAAAATGTTGGAAGTTCTAGAATTTTGATTTTTGTTTTGTCCAATTCTTGATTTCGGCTCGGGTCATGATCTCAGGGTTGCGGAATCGAGCTCCACTTAGGGCTCCATGCTCAGTGAGTAGTCTTCTTGGGATTCTCTGTCTCCATGTCTCTCAGTCCCTCCCCTAAAATAGATAAATAAAATCTTAAAAAAAAATAGAAAAAGAAAACTTATCATGTCACTGACAGGATTCCCTTGAGGCTTCCTGAGATTCCTGCGCCTTTACTTGGCTTTGCTACTCCACATGGCTGGCATTCTGAGGTTGATACGAAGCCCCATCTATATAACAGCAGTAGGCGGGGAGGTAGTGTGAGTGAGCGCGTATTTATCCTCACGCATTCCTCTCTGGTGATCTTCTCTTCAAAAGACAGTCGAATAAGAAGTTTCCAGATATGATTTAACAGAACCAAATATTTAGATTTTTTTTTAAATGAATACTAAAATTCTGACTCAATATGGTACCAGAAGCCAAGATGACAGAAGGTGACGCATATGATGACAACTCATGATACAGACAAGTGAATGAAATTTCTTTTCACAAAAGAACATTCAAAATGTGATCCACGCGCACTATCTAGAAACATCCTCATTAATTAAGGAGTGAAACTATATTTTTTAATATAGTCACAGATCCATGCAGCCGTTTAATCTCCAAAAATTTCAGTAGACTACACAGATGGATTTATAACAACCTCTAATGGGTGTAACTTAAGATGGAACAGATGACTCTCCCAACGGATTAATCAACCTCTTCCAAACTGCAAATTAAAAAAGAAACAAATCAAACACTACATTTTCCTCACAGATGTGAAGCAAAACATATTCACTCTTACTCCTATAATTACAGCATTAGGAGAGATTTACCAACATCAAAGTAAATAAAAACATACCAAATGAAACCTGATGAAAAACTAACAAGAGAATGAATAATAATTTTTTTTTAAAATATCACAGCCATAGGATCTCTTATTGATTTCAGTCACACACTCTTTCCTTTCAGATGGAGAGGCCTGAAGTTAAAATAAAAATATAGCTCTTGTAGAGACCTTGGCTATGTTCTAACCACAGAGTATCTGACTAAATTCATCTCCAGCATCTGCAGTTCATTTTTTTTTAATCAGATGTTTTTGTTGTTGTCGTTGTTGCTTTGGCCGACTTTCATTTGAGCGTTTTTAGCACCAGAGGGAAAAAAACACACACATCAGTAGGGATGCCCCAAATATGGGATATTCAAAACAAATGTTATAAATTGGCCTTCACAAGTGTTATACTGAGTTCAAATAGTGAGTTTTCACAAGTAATTTCCTGTCAGTGACACTCCTACAGGTCCTTTTGGAAACAAATGAGGGTCAGAGAGGACTACTCTCCCAACAGATTTATTAGCCAAGGTCCCAATCCTTCATCTCCCGTAAGACTTCGCTGCAAAAAGTCAGTCGTGATAGTACGGCCTACAAACTGACAGAGGCTGGACATCCCTGGTGCTCAGTGTCCAAAGAGCAGCCGATCAGCACGCCTTCACAGCACTGCTCAAGACTCTCAGTAGGATGGAATGATAGAGCAGCGGTAAATCAAAGCTATAACTACTTCAGCTCCCGCCAGTCTGTCTCCACTCAAAGCGTCCATTTAGCCGGGAAGCACAGCAAAATTTATAGCCAGGACTTTTATAGTGTGGTGCTTTAACACTGCGAGGAACCCTATACTCATGCCTGAAACCCTTGAAGAAGGACAGACCCTCAATTTGTTTTAAGCTATAGGCAAGTTCAGCCTAGGCTGCAGTAGGTCTGAAATTAATCAGTTTGACATTCACAAATCTCTGTAACTGTTACTTTGCATTTTACTTCTAAAGATGCCACAGGTTTAAAAAAAATGTTAATAGCAACAATTCCATTTTTTTATTCATTTCCTTTTTGCACAACATATCTGTCAAGAATTTCAGATGATGAATGTTGTCTGGGAAACACTTCTAGAATGTCAATATGAAATGTTTCTCTCTCTCTCTCTTTAATTCTCACAGTGTTTTGTTGATGAGGCTGATGAGGAGATCCATGAAAAAACTCTCTTCTCTTTATTCACATTCTCCAGACTTCTGCCCTGGCACACCACAAAAAATGTCAGTGCTCCCCCCTAACCCCCAAACACCCATAATATCATAACCTACTTCCCTGCTGTATTTTTTCTCCCTGGCAGTTAAGCACTATTCAGCACACTATATGTAATGCACAGGATATACGTATTCCACTCATTTGTTTTGCTACCGTCTGTCCTACTCAGTGGAACATATGCTGCATGAAGACTGGGATTTTTGTGTGTTTTGTTTACTGCTGTATCCTGGTACCTAGAACAGGAACTAGCATTAATAGTTGCTCAGTAAACACTTGTTGAACGACTAGCTTGCCATCATCATAAGGCATTGATGTCAGGCAATGGGTACTCTATTTCATCTCTTTACTCTTAACAGGCTTCCATCCCAGACTCCCAGGGCCCTCTCCTAGAGCATCCAACCCAGCCTAGACCTTTGTGCATCATCCCCGCCCCCGTCCCACCCATAAATCTCACCTAATCTAGTGCTCACCTAATCTAGCTTATCTGGTAAACTAAACCTTCAGAATAAGAGCAGTGCATGTGCTAACCAGTCACCGACAATAAACAATCATTTTGTGATTTAAAACCTAAAGCTCAGGCTTTAGCTGTCGTAGCTAATCAAATCCCAAGTGCACTATCCCTGTCCTTACCTTATGGGCACCATGAAAACAATGCGGGGAGACAGGGAGGGGGAATCAGTCAGAGGCTTCCAGTCCAGTCTGCCAGTGTTGCCAAGCTGACAGTAGGGCCAGTTGTACAAGGAGCGTGGTTGGAGGGTGGTATTACACTCCTCAGGGGGCAGTGCACTTTTTCTACAAAGGACCAGAAAGGAACTTTGCTTTGGGGCTCTACTCCCTTCTATTATAGTGGGAGCATGGCCGTACACAATAGAATCCTGGCTGTGTTCCAGTAACATGTTAGTCACAAAAACAGGTGAGGGTCGGGTCTCATCCGTGGGCCATAGTTTGCTGACCTCAGCTCTAGACCCAGGGGAAATGTGAAACAATCCCAAACCTTTCTCTCTAGGCTCTTCCAAAATAATATGGTTCTGTTGCTTGATCAGTCAGTGCATTTAAATGTATCCAGTAATCAAACGTATCTGCCTATTTAAGGGTTATTTTTTCTGAAAGAAAAAGAATGATGATGCCCACTGCTCGAAAATTGTCATTNCCCCCACGGCAGCCCTGGAGGTGCTCTGCTCAGACCTCCCTTCAGTAAGTGCTGTTAGGTGACAGCCTCCAGGGACAGCGCCTTCAGGATCTGCTAGCCTTACTCTGAGGCCATGGTCTTCCTGGGCAGCCCTCAGCCAATGACTGAGCACCGAGGGGACCAGGACCTGGCCACTCCCCCCACCCCCTCAAGAGGAGCCCTCTCACAGGCTCTCATACTCTAGAAGCTCCCAGCCCGGCTTTCTCCTCCCTTTCCTTCTCCAAGCATCAGATCTGCATCACCATCCTGAGGTTTTCCCTGCCCAAGCCTGTTCCCATCTCCCTTTATCTTTCACAGACCTTACCTACCCCCCCCCAATCAAACCACAATACTCCCAATTCCTCCCACTGTCTGCCTCCCATTCCCACCACAAAACCCTCCATCCTATTGACTTGAGATCCTTGACACATTCCAAACCCCAATGTGGGTCAACAAATCATGTGGTAGAAACAACAAATGGAAAGGTTTCGTGTTTTTTTCTCAGGGATGCCTTGATATGGTTTTGAATATTTAAACGTACTCTTCCCAAACAGTTCTCACAGTATCGTTGGGAGATCAGAGGAGTGACTGTAACACCCGCTCAGATCATTTCCTGCGTGCAGAGGCTCAGGGCCATGTGGAGAGGCGGCGTTCCGGGATGCCGGGCGTCCCCAAGCAGCAGCTTCTGGCCAGAGACTCTGAGCGTCAGTGCTCAGCTGAGACACACAACGAGGACCTCCCAGGGCCTGGGAGAGGTGGCATACACAGGACCCAAGCCTATTTAGATGAGAGATACCAATTATAAGAAAATTCAGCTACGACCACTTCGGAGACCATCTCGAAGCACAAGTGTCCGAGCTCTGGCTGCCTTGAATCCCCAACCCCAAAGGCTTTCAGTCCCCCACAAAAAGCCAAGGCTCCCTTCTCTGCACCCTGCAGACAGAGTGCCTTTCCTTAGAGGGGAGGTGCTCTACTCAGCCTCCAGAAGGGGCACAGAAAAGCCCATAGTGCCTGTAGGGACGCTGGCAGCTGGTCCCAGGGGGAGATTTTTAGCATATATTTACCTTCTTGCAGTATTGTTGACAGTGTGAAAACATGAGGAAATAGGACTAAGGACAAAAGAAAGAGAGGGAGCAGGAGGAGGAGAAAGAGAAGAGAAGGAAACAAAGTCAGATACAAAACCAATGAAAAGGTAAAACTTCTGTTCAAGGCATTTGTAATGAATTAATCACTGCTATTGATCATTACCTTCTGTTGGGCTCCTGTCCACCTGAGGCTTCAAAGAAAGCCAACAGTTCTTCTGATAAGGCAGACGTTTTGTGGGCCCACAGCTCTGGGAATCCATTCATGAGAAATACAGCCAAGTCATTAAATCAACCTGGGATTTTGTCTTCTCATCTCAATAGAAGTAGGGCTTGTATTCCATGAACACTCTGGTCCCCATCACAGCTACCATTCTGTGATTCGGTAGGACCCAGAAAAGCAAGCCAATCCCCCAGGGTTTACCAACTCCCTCTACCTTCTTGCATTCCTTATAAACCTATGGGAGCGTTTCGGGGTCAAGCCTAGAAATGGAATGTCTTCTTTCCTCCCACATACTACAAACTGAATGAGAGAGAGGCAGATTAGGGAAGGTAGAGAGGAAGGAATGGACTCGGGGAGGGGGAGGGGTGTTATCTCCAGGGAATTTGTTCTCGGATGGTCAGCTGGACAGTGTCTCCCTTCCCTCACTGTGTCAGAGGGTTCAGGAAGGAGAGTACGTGGCAGATGCAAGGGGATGGGGACAATACTGGCTCCGTTAAGACTGAGCTGCATGAAGGCCATATAGGCAGAGATAGCAGGTAGATTTCTGGAGGCACTCTTCTTTCAAACAGGGAAATTTATGCCCCAGGAGGTTATGTGAACCAGTCAGGGAAGAGTCAAGACCCAGATGTGCTAATTCCTAACTCCAATGCTCTTTCCACTACACCTCTGCCTTCGAACTTTGTAGTAACGTCAAGAGAGGGTTCTCTCCCCCTCACCCACTAGGAAATCACTCATTAGTTTCTGTGGTTATTCGTTTGCAGGTGTGGGGAGGATAAGCCTCTGGAAACTTCATGAGAAAGTCAAAAATCGTTCTGGACTGTAGGCACTTAATTTCTAATTGACGTAGAGTGACAGTCAATAATTTGATGACAGGTTTGTTCCCTTTTTAGTTCAGGGTATACAAAACGAATTTACTCAAACTGCTTGGTTCCAATTCCTCAACATCTGAGTTTATCAAAAACATCCTCAGGGTCTCTCACATGCCAATTTCAAGAAGGTGTGGTAATAAAAAATGTTATTAGAGCTTTTCCCAAATAGCCTCCCTTTCCTAATTCAATTCCAAGTGTAAAACAACACAGACAGAACACCTCTTCCCAGAGAGAGGTCCCTACTTCTCAGGAAAGGACATTGAGGGTGCCACGAGGCTTCACTTCCTAAGAACTCGTTGATCCTCAGATTTTCCTCATGGTAAAGGCAGAGGCAGCAAATGTCGTAAGAAAAGTCAAATTTTCCAGTGTTTTCCCAGGATGTCTCACACAGTAACCATCCCTCTAAAACGGATTTCTCTCCGAACTCTTCAGAGAGCTGTGCCCCATGTGTGAACTTTTAAAGTAGCCGCGTAAGACCTAAAGGCATCGTCGAAGTGTGCGTGTGTTTTATTTTTCCAGTCCATGTTTGCCAGGTTAAATAATAGCTGAAGCTGGAAGAGGTACACTTGCAAGGATTTCTCAACCTGCCTTGCAAAAGGCTAGACTTTCAGTACATTTGCCCTGTCCTTGTTTTGTTTGTTCGTCGTTTAAGTGTTCTTTCTGGGGAACTCTCTGGTGAAACAGAAGCATTTTGACCTTCAACAAGGATTAAAAACTTGAGGAGAAAAAGGAACTTGCCCCAACCCTTTGCTGAAAAGAGCCCACAGAAGCTGCTAGAGGAATTCACACTCAGAGTAAAAAGTTATTAGCAAATACTGAACATAATTTGCTGTATGTGAACCTTAGTGAAAAAAAAAAAGGCAGCCTAATATTTACACAGCGCCTTCCACTCCATGAACTCCAAACATGACCTCCCTTTTTCAGCAGGCAACCTCAGATTCACTGACTCATCCTGTTCCTACCGGGGCAGTTTCTGGACGAGTCACGCTCTGTCGGCTTCCTCCGCGACCTCCCCAAGCGAGTCCTGTCTCTTTCCACTTCTGACATTCCTGTTGGGACGTGGTCATCTCTCACCCACTGACTTCTCCTTTGTCTTGTCCGAGGTTCACAGAGATGGCCAGCAGGTTGAGAGTTCATTCTGGCAGAACTGAAATTCAGTGAATTGCTTTGCAAGTGCTCCTAGAGACCATGTCCACATCTTCTTTAGAGAATCCACTGAGTTCTCTCCAAGCTCCCTTTAAGGTCATTTCCCCTCCGCGTGACCCATCTAAATCCCTACAGTCTGCATGCTGTCCCACTTGTCTTTTTTCTCCTACGTGACACGGAGAGCTGCTGGTGCCCAATTTTGTATATTCTCCCCTTGCACATTAGTCAATAGAAAGAAATTCTTTTTTTTAATAATAATTTTTTTTATTATATTATGTTAGTCACCATACAGTACATCCCTGGTTTTTATGCAATGTTCCATGATTCATTACTTGCGTATAACACCCAGTGCACCATGCAATACGTGCCCTCCTTAATACCCATCACCGGCCTATCCCATCCCTACCCCCCACCCTGAAGCCCTCAGTTTGAAAGATATTCTTACTCCTTCAATTTCCCTTGCCAAGCAAAACAACTTTGGTGTCTTTAGTCCTTTTCCCTAGTCTTACTTGATGCCACTTCCTACTGTCTTCATCAAGCTTGGCTTTCCCTCCTCACTTGAGTCGTGGAGCTGCCAACTGAAAACAGTCTTGTCTGGAGGGTCCGACTGATACTATTATTTATGCTCCAGCCTTGGACAGGCCTTTTGCAAACCCACTTCTGGGTTTCTGACTGTTTAACTTCGATACCCAGTTCCTTTACCGTATACAAAACCAACACTGCATTTGTGGGGTTGGGTTTTCTCCTTGCTCTGTAGCCACCCTAACCTGCTCCCATTCAGTTGGCTTCCTCCCAACAATCTGGCAAATTGGTTTTGAGATCTAATGCTACCTTTCCCTGTGGCTTTTCCCTAATTGGAGGAAATGAGTTGGGTTCTGGGGAAACTCTGCCCGTAACGTCCCCAGAATTGTCAGGCTTTTCTTTGTGTCATCAGTATCCATTAGCTCCCAATATTGTCTGCTTCCCCATACTTTTCTCAAAGGAATTTAGAGAAATATAGAAAACTTTAAAATCAAGACCAGGTTCTCAAACCTTAGGTATGGACATCTTTTAAAGGAAAACAATTCTTAAAATAAATCTGTTAACCTCAATTATTTAGTTGAAATGTTACTTAAATATCTATATGCATGAATTCAGGTATAAACTCCTTATATCCATAGCTTTTAAACAACTATCAAATCAAAATAAAATTATGAATTCAGCATAAATCAAAAATGCATAAAATTCAAATAAAGTAATTTAATGTAGGCAATGAGTTTGCACTGTTGGAGTGAAATCCTCTTGCCCAATGTGTAAAGGGTACCAACTGCCAGGGCAAAGATTCTTTTAAGTTTCCTACATCTATAGTATTATGTGTGATGTCATGATTCCATTTGCCCAACATAATTTTTGATCCTGATTTCTATAAAGCCTTGTTTCTTTAGAGCACTGTGATGTCTTTTGACCTTCACTTGATCGGAATCCATCAATTAGGGGTTCGACTTACCTCTCTTTTTGTCTGCCAGCTCTCTGGGTTACACTGCTGCAATATGTCATTTCCGCGCTGTCCCATTAAATTATCAATGCATTAGTTCACTTCAGAAATTAAAGTCTTACTTTATAAAAATGTCCTTTAGTTGAAAATTATTGACATAAAAATGAAGCTTTGTCATGAAATCAAATGAAATAATTCAACATGAATTCAGTGTTTGACACAGGACATTGTTTATCAGTTTGCAAAGAAAACAAACCATAAAGCTTGAGAAGTTTTCCAACATTTTAAAAGTTCCTTGAAATCCCTTTAGAGATCAAAAAGTCACCTGAGATGTACACTTGCAAATACAAAAATACATGCAGGGGCGGAAATCTACAGACATAGGTTCATCACGCAAAGAATCAAAAATGTGCTGCTTTTTTTGCCATTAAAATGAAAATACAAAATTTAAAGTTTTTCCTTAGGAATTCACACTCCAGGAGAATATGACTATAGACTTCAGAACGGAGAAACTTAGCTTGAAAAACAATGAAGACATTGGAGGAGAAAGGAGCCCTTGGAAATACCTCTGGAGATCATCTTAGTTAATCCCTCTACTTACAAAGAGGAAACAGAGACCTGAAGAGGTTAAATTGTTGGTTGGGAACAGATCCAGGTCTCTGGATTCCAACTTCATGCCCCTTTCTGCTACATCAGCATTTTCCAAGCTGTTTTATATTTTATGATGCCTCCTCCCATCAATAATTTGAATACACAAAGCCCACTGACTCTCAAAAAAAAATTCTAGTAAGCCAACCCATCATATTCTTGACAATAAACTGCATAAAATATTTGCACTTTCATCCAGTTAAGTTGTCACTAGTTACTCTTACCAGTTTTAAACATCGCCCAGAGTTTCTAAGTGTGTTCAGATCTCTGCCATCCAAAAGGACCTCCTTATTTTTTCACAAATTATTCCCTCCCCTTATTTCAAGTGCACCTTCTTAAAAAATGGAGTATAAATTTGATGTCTCCTTTTGTTGCAGTAACCCACATACGTGGGCTTCTGTTTTAATTACTCCATTGAAATTGTCCCCTCGAAGGCCATGCTGGACCCTTGCCTCATCTAGTGGACTCTGTATCACCCTATCTGGCTTTCCTGTGGGACATAAAACATTTCCATGGCTTTTCTTTTTTAAAGATTTTCTTAATTTAGAGAGAGAGAGCGCGCACGTGTGTGCAAGCAGGGGGAGAGGGAGGGGGAGAGGGAGAGAAAGAGTCCCAGGCAGACTCTGCACTGAGGGCCAGAGCCCAATGTGGGGTTTGATCTCATGACCCTGAGATCATGACCTGAGTCGAAATCAAGAGTCAGACACTTAATGGACTGAGCCACACAGGCACCCCTCTTCCATGGCTTTTCCAAGGTTTCCCCTTTTTTGTCAGTCTGCTCTTCTGATTGCATGGTTTTTGTCTTCTCTGGTTTCTCTTCTGCACTTCATAAATATTGATGTTCCTTAGGATTCCATCATTGTCCTTGTTCTTTCCTTGCTGTACATCACCTCTCTGGTGATTTCCCATGGACCCATGTTTAATGATGGCCAAATATTGTTCCTGGAACCCATCCCTTTTCTGAGGTCCAGATATGTATTTCTGAGGAACTTGAACTTTAAAAGACAAGCCTAGGATTCTAAGCCTGCAAAGAGCAAGAGACATAGTGACAATATTTTCTACATGGAAAGAAAAAGAGGAAATGAAGAACACAGAGTTTCAAAAAGGGAGTAGTCAGCTGGTTCAGATGCCACGGAATGTCAAATGAGATAGGAATGGAAGTATTCCTTAGACATCTAGTTGGAGGTCACTGGAACCTTGGAAAGGGCAATATGGAATCCCAAATGCATAATTAAGTGGGTTAATGAGTGACTTAGAAGAGAAAAAATATTGACTGTGAATGTAGAAAAGTTACAGCAACTTAACTGTAGAAGCAAGGGGAGAGAGAACTAAGCAAGAGAAGAGTCACCCCTGCTGTTGACTAGCAAGGATGGAGGCGAGGGTGCTGGTGCTTCTAGCTGACTAACAGAACAGGCAAGTATTCAGAGGGTTCCCACTAAATGGTGTATTTTTCCTCTTCAAAATAGGAAAATAAGAGGTAAGGTCATCTTCTGAGGTTCATAGAGAAAATGGTGAGAGTTTTGAGGCAAGTTTAGATAAAAGAAGGACCTGACCAGGCTCTCATGTCTCCTGCAAGCTGTTGCTAGAGGGATGTTTCTAAAATATAGATCCAGTCATGACACTTTTTGGCTCCCAGTTTCCCACAAGATAAAACCTCCCCCATAGCATGTTACCTAGCTCCTACTCTCCCCTCAGCCTGCCCTTGCCACCTTACCACCACCTCTCCCGCCTGGCTTCTAGCACCAGCGTTTTCCAAACATGCCAGCCATCAGAGCTCTCTAGAATTTTCTTAATCTCACTCTCCTCTTAGAAAACCACCATCCACCCTTCAAAATCAAGTTTAAGAATTTCTAATTGTTCCTGAATATATCTTACTTTTCCTAGTCTCTTTTGCCTTTGCCCCAATTTCACCCCTTATTTGTTTTTTTTAAAGATTTTCTTTATTTATTTGAGAGAGAGAGAGAGAGTGAGTGAGCATGCAAGAGAGAGCATGAGTGCAGGGGGGAGGGGCAGAGGGAGAGGGTGAAACAGGCTCCCTGCTGAGCAGGGACACCCCCCCCCCAACCACCACCACCACCACAGGGCCTGATCTCAGGACCTGCTGATCATGACCTGAGCCAAACACAGACACTTACCCAACTGAGCCACCCAGGTGCCCCACCCCTTATTTGTTTTTACACTTGTTTACTTTTACACTTTCACTCTTAGGTATCTCTGAATAGTGTCTCAAGTCTCTTTGGGATACTTCTTTCAAGTATTTAATCAACTAGACAAATTCATTTATATTATACGCAAAATATAATAAAAGATCCAAGAAGCTCTCAGGGAAACAGTCCACCATAACACGGTGTGACTTGCTGTGACAGAAGGCTGACTGAGCTACCCCTGGAGGAGAGAGAGAGGGAGGCAGATGAGAGCGGTAGGGGAGGCCCCCGAGTGCTTCATGGGCACGTTGATATGCATGGTGCTGTCTTCTTAACAAAGGGGTCCACGGTAAGTTCCATGAAGGCCAGAGTGGAGCCTCGTCCAGTAGGGTGGCCCCAGTGTTGACTGTCGTAGTGTTGTTACTCTGGAAGGTTAAACAGTCCTTGTATTGAAGGAGTCATTCTTACTTTCAGGAATTTATGGACTCCTGATGTAACCTGTTTCCATTAGAAAGATTACTCATTCTTTCTAATGTTTTGTCCCTTCCTAAAAGATGTGCTCATGACCCTTGAGAGAAAAAAGAAGTCCTTTCTGATGCCATTCTGAAAGTCAAGTCGTTCCCGCCCTCCCTACTGTCGTTTCTTTCTTGCTCTGGTCTTCTCTTTCCCTAATCCTTGATTCAGCGTCCCTCTCTCACTAAGCCCAGCCAAGGGCCCATTCTTCTGTGCTCATCACCATAGATTCAGCTTCTTTCTTCCTTCATTTCTTTTTTATAAACTAACAATTTGTTAATTTGCCTAAATAGATATATCTGTGACCACTTTGCAGTACTTTTTTTTAAATTAAAAGCAAAGAAATCGGAATAACAAAGCCCTGCTTTCCCCTTTCAAGTCACTTCTTGCATATCGCTGTTTGGTGCTCAACTCAACTCAACTCTACTTTTTATATTTGGGTTGCGAAAGAGCAGAGTCACTGTTATCTGTCTGATTCAAAATCATGATTTTCCTCCGAACTGCTCTAATCTAGGTTTTGCCAGCAGATGGGCTTCTACCTAAAATAAGACTAGCTTCTCGCCTACTGGTTTTCTGCTTAAGTTTTTTTTTTAAATATATACAGGAAGATGAAAGCCTAGGGGTTAAAATTTTCACTTTTTCTGTGATTACTTGTTGTAGAAGTTTCTGCACTTGAGATTTGCAACAGCAAAATGTGCACCTGCAAAGGCTGCAGCGCCCAGTCCCACTGCTGTCCGTGTCCCGTGTTCGCGTAGCGTCTAGTGGTGCCAGGCACCCTGTGCCTCTCTCGGCACCCCTGCTCGTGATGATTCTAGACACCATTTTTTTCTTCAGGTGGGAGTCATATTCCTGCAATAAAGGCCTCTCTTTCGGACCATCCATGTCTTTCAGGGTGTGTGTACATTCCCCTTTCCTCCCAAGACAAATTTTGGGCAACAAGGCAACTATTCTTCTATTAAAATTCCCTCCATATCAAAAAAGAATACATCTGGAGGGCCGATATTTCTTGGAGTGAGGTGATGAGAGTCCAAGACTCACTTTAGAGAGATAGTAGACAGTCACTAGGGGGGGTGTGCTTGGTCAAACTGCTGAATTTGTTGTTTGGTTTCCCTGATGCAGATATGCAACTTTGGGGCCCAACGGAATTTCGCAGAACAATAGAAAAATGGTTGAGAGCTGCCACCTTCTTAGCTCTTCCCCCAGGCAGCTCTTGGCTTTTATTCTAAATAAATGTTGATCAGATATTTTAACAGCACCGTTTGAAGAGGTGCCAAGTTATTAGTCTATCCAGAGAACCCAGTGTCTTGGTTCCCTTCCTTGGTGGTAATGGATAGCTCAGAACTCATCACCTCCTAAAACTAGCTTGTGTTGCTTTTTCCCTAATGCGCCCCCTTATCGTTGCCAGCATGCAGACTCATCAGTCACTTCTTTGACGACATGTATCCTCCTAAGGTCTTCTCAAGTTGTCTCTCTCCTGACTTGGCATTTTATTTCTGAGAGAAATTTCACTGTAAACTCTCTCTTCGAAACATGCTAAATAAAACTGAATTTGGGGTTCCTCCACTTTACCGCCCCATTCGGAGAAGGGCCAATTTTCTCTGGGTGGAAAGTTGTAAACATATGGAATTCGTTACGAGAAGAGTTGGTTCAGGATGTTTCTGATCCTTAAGCCAATTCCCTAACCATGACAAAACACTCCCCACAATCTCATCGTGACTCACTTTTATTTTTAAATAACCTCTGGTGTGGAACGTTGTCAAGGCTTTTCAAAAGGTTAAAGAAATTACGTCCTCACGCTTACTGACCCTCGCAGAGAACTTTGGTAGATTAAGCACATTCTCTCCGAACAGAAATCCCTGGCTACGTTTGCCGAATGTCCCATGACTGCCCTGTAATTCATGAACATGAATTTTCTACATCTTAATGTGTGCTTGTTGTGATGCTCAGCCCCACAAGGGGTTAGACAGGATATGAAGATATAAAGGTATGAAGGCACAGTCTTTGTCATGAAACAGCTTACAGTGGAGTTAGAGGGCCTAAAATAAATCACAGAATCACTGATAAAAAACAAGACATGCAAGTGTGGTGGCATTATGAAAGGAGTTCAGAAAGTGAAGAAACAACGGTCTTCCGAGGAAGGCGGAAGAATCTTTGCAGAGGAGAGAGCCCTTGAATTGGGTCTTGAAAGCTGAGCAGGCTTTATAAAGACGGGCAGAAGGGGGAAAAGGGTCTGCAGGGGCTTTCAGGCATTTCAGGAAATAGCATGAGCAGAGACTTAGAGGTGGGATCATTTACTAAGGGTGGAGGAAACACATAAAGGAGTGTGATAAGTTAAGAGAAACCAATTTAAGAAAGGCCTGGAACACCTGGCCATAAGACTTAGAACCTGATACGTTAGGTGAGAGTTATTAACTGACCATAGTTAAGAACTTAATAGTGCGGAGAAAAGAAGGTGATTGGCAGTAGGAAACAGAAACAGTTTATTGAGGGGCTATCAAGGCAAGCCAAAGTTGAGAATTAAAAAAAAAATTATATATCAAAATAGTGTAAACACGAATAAAGACAGAAATGAAGGCAGTCGGGGGGAAATGGAAGATGCAAGGAATGGAAATAATGGACGTAAATCCGTAAAGAAATTACTCCTGGTACCAAAATCTATGTTTGCTAGGGGTGTCACAGCAAAGTAGTGCAAACCAGGGGGGCTTCAAAGGGCAAATGTATTTTCTCACATTTCTGGTGGCTCAGAGTCCAAAATCAAAGTGCTGGCAGGGCCGCGCTCCCTGCCAGGGCTCTAATGCAGAATGCTTCCTTGCCTCTCACAGCGTCTGGTGGCTGCTGCCCTGCCTGGGTGTTCCTTGCTTTGTGGCCACATGGCTCCAAACTCAGCCTCCATCTCACGTGGACTGGCTGCCTGTTTGTCTGTGTCTGTGTCCTCACCTAGGCCCACACTAATCTAGTGTGACTTCCTTTTTAACTCATTACATCTCCAAAGACCCTGTTTCCAAGTAAGGTCCCCTGCTAAGGTTCTAGGTGGCATGAATTTGCGAGGAGCACCATTCAACCAGTGCACAGAGGGAAATCCAGAAAGCATGTGAAGGGGCTAGTCTTACAGGACCTCAAGGAGGGGAAAGTGTAGCAGGGGGGAAACTTCTCTGTACCTTGTTATTTGTGGAGGGGCCTAAACATAAGCTGATAACACAGGTTAACGGGAGAAAAGCACACAGGTTGTATTTAATATTTTTACATGTACGCAGGAGTCTTCAAGGAGAAAATAAAGACTCAAAGAAGCCATTAGGCCCAAAAGCTTACCGAACTATCAACTGTTGTTATATTTAAATTATTCTCACTTTATCCAGAGGATCTGATAACTTGGGGCGGAGGAGAGAAAGGCGGAGAATCCTCCTCTTTGAAATCACTGATGCTGTCCAGCTCTTTGAGAGTGAGGAGAGGAGGGAAGTGAAGTCCTTGCCCAAGAACATGTTTTGTTCAAGCAGAGGGTGACTGAGAACCGAGCCCATTCACGTCGGGGGCAGTGACCTTCCCTCCCCCTATGCAAGAGCCAGGCTTGGTTTGGCATCCTCGGTCATCCTCAGTAAATGAGAGCCATTTTCCACAGCTACTTTCACAACATTTTGGGAACATTCAGGCAGCTGTCGTTGGTATTTTAAAGCCTCCCACAGCAGTAACGGACACCAGGTCTCCTGGTAGTGTTGAATAAATGTACTAGAACAGCTGGTTCACCCAAGTTTTCCTCATGATCCGTTTGAATATAAACTGTCTGGATCAGGTTGGCCCTGCCGTTGGTTCCTGTTACTGAGACACAAGTGTAAAGCCACACCGAACAACTAGGTCACTCTTGGATCCCCTTTGCCATCATCGTCTGTTAGACATCTTTCCAAGGACCCAAATTCTGTCACCCTGGAAGGTGTCAGAATCAAACGTAAAACCCCATGAGTTGTGCTCTTTATTGCAGGTATGTTACATGTCAATAAAAAGTGGGTGTTTATTTTTAATCCGTGGGTGAACTTCAACACTGAGGACAAATGGAAATCCACACGCCATTCACGTGGGAGCATCTCGATCTGTCGCAGCACTTTGAGCAGACGTTGAGTTAGCCTTACAAAAGATGCCACTGCCACTGCCTTTGGCCCCAGGTTTTTACATTCGACTTTCCTGGTGTCCCTAGGGGGTTTTCTATGTAGTTATGTTTTTATATTAAAAGACTTTGGTAAAAAATACTTCTTTTCTGTTAATTCAGTGAATCCAGGACCCAAAGGAAAACCAGCAACAAAAGAAAAATATGCAGCTAATGTTGAGGTAAGTCCTAAAGAGAATTTTGCATGGTGCACTTTGAGGGGGTGGGGAGGTGGTTCCTTCATTCTGCCTTGAAGATAATTAATATTGTTTTGTTATTCGGTTCCAAGACTTGCCTATTCCATGGTTCTCTCCGGTTTACTGAGAGTGGACCTGGTGCTCAGAGGTGAGAGCAAAAGACCATATGGATGTGCGGTGCTCCTGTGCCCCTTGCTGACTCTGACCTCTGGCAAGGCAACCTTGTTGCACCTGTTTCCTCATCCGTAGATTTAGTGGTAACCTCTACGTCACGGAATGTCGGCAAGGATTAAACTGAATGAGATAATTTAGATAAATCATTTAGCACAGTCATGCTTGGTACAACAAATTCACTCAAATACTCTTATTGTCATTATCATCATTAACATATTTTTTGTTATTACTCTCTGAGCTTTTTCTCCTGCCTTTAACTTATCTTAAAAAACCTGTATTTGCCCCAAAGTAATTTTAGGGCAGTTCCAGCATATAGTATGACTGGTGAATAGCAGGGTACTAGTCAAAAAGCAGTTCCTTCATCTGTGAGTAGGACATCCCATTTACTCAATGACTATTTATAGCATTTTGATTAGGTACACAGCGATATCTATGTATGTCCCAACTTAATATACCTTTTCCCCATTTGCAGCTCACTTCTTTTTAAAAGAATACCGCATATCTAAAGAACTACTTCGGAAAGAGCAGTGTAACATTGGTGTAGTTAGTGTAAGACTGTCACACTTGTTTGACCTCAAATGTCTTTCTCAGGTTCAAGTGTGGTAAAGTGCGGGTTGGTGAGAATGGGCATCAAGAGCCTAGGAATCTGATATTAGTTGCGTAACAAATAAACTACTCCTGTGACTGCAGGCAAGTCATTTCACCTCACTGGGCGTTGATTTCTTGGATCATGAAAAGACAGTCTTCAAATAGCCTGATGATTTGTAATTGTTCTGGTGAACTGGACCCATGAGTGGATCTAATGATATCATCCGTCCCTCTCTAGAAACATAAGCATACAAATGCATAATTAACATTCAATTTTAAAAGTTCCCTGGTCCTTGATGAAGCCCACCTGGAAACTTTGGAGGCCCATGGGTCACAGGTGCAGCATCCCTGGGCAGGAACAAGGCTTTCTGTTTTCCTATTTTGAAATTTTAAACCACACCACTGACACAGAGCTCCTACTCAGAAATAACAGGATTGAAATGTCTTCCTAGATAACATGTCATTTCACACCTCCAGATAACTGATCTTCTGCCGCTTTCTCTAATGGCAGCTTTTGCCCAAATATGCTGAAGGAATCCAGTATCTCAGGGAAAACATTTGCAATCAAAACCCCTGGACAGATCTTGAGTAATCACTTGACATTAATTCCATGGAAACTAATTAAGAGACTTGCCCTAAACACCACAGCTTTCCAGTCATTACCATGAGGAAAAATTGTGCTCATATTCTTGGGCCTCAATCTTTTAATCCAACTATTTTCACCAGAAGTATCTGGCATGTCTTCCTATGTGAAGACAGAAGCCGAGGGAAAGTGAAAGTCTTGCTGACCACCAACTATTTCAAAGTGGGATAGGAAAGGTAGTGGGTAAAGAAGAACACAAGGCGTCCAAGACACCAGATAACAAAGCAGAATATTCATATTATAAAATGATGCTATGGCAGATGATCCTTGTTTCACGGACCAATCCAGCTCAGCTCAGAGATCGGAATGATCCAGCCTCTCACACAGCACACAGGTTCTCTCTCTCTCTCACGTCACGCATACACGTGCACGCGCGCACACACACACATAGATGATTGACAATACCTGGACTAAAGCCAAAGCCCCATGGTAAGAAAACAGCATAGGCAGAATTCTAAGATGATCCCCAGGGACCTTGCCCTTATATAATCTCCTCCCCTCAAGTGTGGGCAGAATCTGAATATAACGATACATCACTTCCATGATTATGTTACACTAATATGGCAAAAGGAATCTGGCAGACGTAATTGAGTTCACAAATCAGCTGAGCCTAAGAGAGGGAGATTATCCAGGTGGGCATGACCTGACCACATAAGACCTTTAAATCTGGGTCTAGAGATCAAAGATAGAAAACCAGAAATTTGAATGGCCAGAAGGACTTGAGATAATTTGATTGCTGGCTTGAAAGTGGAGTGGGCCGCAGGGCAAGGAATGTGGGTTGCTTGTAGCAGCTGAGAGCAGCCGCTAGCTAACAAGCAAAAAAAAAAAAAAAAAAAAAAAAAAAAAAAAAAAAAAAAGGAACCTGAGTCCTATACATGCAAGGAACTGAATTCTGCCAATATCAAGAATGAGTTTGGAGGTAGATTTTCCTCCAGAGTCTCCAGGTGAGAACTCGTTCTGGACAATGCCTTGATTTCAGTCTTGTGATACTCTGAGCAGAGAATGCAGTCATGCTGTGAAGGAGTGCTGACCTGCAGAACTCTAAGATAATTAATGGGAATTGTTTTAAGCTGCTAAATTACTATTCACTACACAGCAACAGAAAACTAACACAGGAAAAAAGTAGAAAGATGTTTGTATCTCTCTTTTTTTTTTTTTTAAGATTTTATTTATTTATTCGGCAGAGATAGAGACAGCCAGCGAGAGAGGGAACACAAGCAGGGGGAGTGGGAGAGGAAGAAGCAGGCTCCTAGCAGAGGAGCCTGATGTGGGGCTCGATCCCATAATGCCGGGATCACACCCTGAGCCGAAGGCAGACACTTAACTGCTGTGCCACCCATGCGCCCCTGCCTACACTTTAATACACACACATATCTAATGTATTTTTATAGTACTTTTTATAATTTATTGGCTGTGTGTTTCATATCTTTCATTTGATTCCACGCAGCATCTCACAAATAATAGGATTTTTAACGTGGTTCTCTACCACATCAGTTGAACAAAACATTCAATTTTATACTAAATCTTGAGGTTATTTGGGGGTAAATATGTTTATTCATGAAATATATTTGAGCATGTACTATGTGTCAGACACACTCTTAGGCCTTAAATATGTGAGGATTAAAAAGAAAAATTGTGACTTGAGCTCATAGTCTGCAGAGACCAATACACAACAATCATACATACATCATTATTATACATATGTAAGTATAGATTTATACAGATTTTACCTCCCATTCAAAAATAGGACATTCCTATGAAGCTTCTAATAAGTAGAAATGGCACAAAGTAGAGTGAGGTTTTTCTGAAAGTTTGCTATTAAGCCACTCAGCTTTATGAAAGACCTATATTAGCACCTGTTTTCACTAACCAAAACAAATGCAAAGAGGATTTTCAGTTTCAGGAAGAAAGCCTTTACCATGCTAAGGTAGGTTTTCCGAAAAAGTTAAGTGGCATAGGGCAGACTTTTGGAAAACGGGGGATACCTGCCTATGCATAAATGGACACCTATATACACACGTATATGACTATAAGCTCCTTCTATACATGATTCTCTTTTTCTATTTAAGGACAAACTCTAGGCCCTCTGGAATAGTGCTTTTGCATCGCAAATAACATTTAAAGACAATTACCAGAGTTTAGAGAGACTGGGGGCGATGCATCACCCGAGACTCAAGGCTGAAATCCCAGTTCTAGGGCTGTGGGGGCTCAGCAGCATAGCAATGGTGCCAGCCAATGGCAGCCGGTCTGCGGTCTGTGTTCTAGCCAATAGCTGACTTCCCCACCCACTCCCTGCAGGCTGTCAATTGGAGGAACATTGTATCACATGGTTGGATCCAGAGACCATCTGCCAGAGAAAGCGCAGGCAGCTGGGGGTTGGGAATAGACTGCGGGGGTGGCAGGTACAGCCGCAGAGCCCCTGCCTCTGAGGACCTTTTCAGTTGGGCCTTGACGCCAGGCAACCGACCACTGAGACCCGAAAGCCTGTTTAAGACCACCACAAGATGAGATCCGCCGCTCCTTGACACGTATGCTGTTCCTATTTACTGGCTTTTTTTAATTAAAAAAATCATTTTCTTGTTTCAAATGTTTGGGGGTTATTAGGTTTGTCCATTTTGCAGAAGAAAAGTGAGTGCACTTGGCGTATAGGTTAGAGAATGTGTGACCTTGTAAAAACCTTGACAACTGGGAGGGGGTCAGAGTTAGTCCTGTGTCTGCAGAGTTGGGTTGAGAGAAATTCACGTGCGAACGTCAGGAGGGAACCAGAGATTGTTTTTTTTTACAGGAAAAAAGAAAAATCAGTATGACTGTGGCACAGAGACTAACTTGTGGGATACACCAAAGCTTATTTCTCAGTATTAGCAATTCAGTGAATGACCAAGGGGTCCATTTTTTAGTTCATCAAAAGCTTACTTGCATTATCTCCAGATGTTATGGTAAAGCATTTTTCATAAATTGTTGCAACAGCCTTTAAGGGTCTTTCTCACCATTTAGGTTTTTTTCCTTAGTAGAGGCAATTTGAAATTCACAAGAATTTTCTCATTCCCCAAATCATAAATACAGAATACCTAAAGTACAGAAACTTTAGTTGGTAACAAAAAAATGAAGTTAAGTAACTTTGGTGAGATTAACTGCAAACTAAAGGAAAACTTAGTTTATATATGGTTTTAAATTGTTTTTTGTGTTTTCGGTATTCCTCCCAAGTGCTTCCAATAACATTAACCATTCTTTCTGGCAACCCAGGTTTGAATCATCTTTCAATGATGCCTTTCCCTAAGGTGGGGGAACTTCCCTCCTGGTAGGGAAACTAAAAATACCAGCTACCCAGTTCCCAAGCAGGGCAGACAGCTAGGGCAGGGCAACATCATTTGATATAAAATTTATAAAGTACTATAAACATTAAAGAAAGCTTACATTTTGTTATGAAAGAGTTTGGAATGCTCTTCCCTTAAATCTTTTCATGGCCGGCTCCTTGTTATCTGGAACTTAGAGATGTCTTCTCAGACCACCCCACCCTCACCAGGCCACCCTGCACACCTGCAAAAAAAGTTGCTTCTCTCCATACTGCACCGTAGTGTTAAAGACAGTTGATTCATCAGAAATTGTGGAATTGATTTCAGTGTCTTTAAAATGCTTCTTTGAAAACAAATGAAAAGTCACCAGAAGCTATTTAAAAATCCTATCCAATATTAACTGCCAAAACTTGATAGTTTTTGAAAAGAATACACATTTTTTTTAAATGAGTATTTTGGGTATTTTTGGGATAATCCATTTTCTGGCTGAGTTTGTTAATGATGAATGAACTTCTGGTTTCTTGACCTACAGCTAAACAAGGGCAAGAGGTAGCAGGTAGAGAGCAGTGTGAGGGGACCAGATTGTGAGCCTATTCTCAGCAGTCCTGAGGAGTTTGGACTTGGTCCTGAGAACAACTGGGAATATTTGAAGGAGGTTGACCTGATCTGATTGCTTTTGAGAAGATCTGGCTAGGGGCGCCTGGGTGGCTCAGTCAGTTGAGCAACCATCTCTTGATTTCAGCTCAGGTCTTGATCTCAGGGTTCTGGAATGGAGCCCGGTGCAGGGCTCCATCCTGGGCGGGGAGTAGTCTGTCCCCCGTTTCCCCTCCTCCTGCTCATGTTCTCTCTCACTTGCTTGTTTGCTCTCACACAAAAATAAGTAAATCTTAAAAAAAAAAAATCTGGCTACCTCTGGGTAACCTTAACAGTAGCATCTGATGGGGGAAGTACTGGGAAGATTCTAAATTCTCGTATCTTACTGTTTACTTAACTTCTCTAGCTTTCCTGCAGTGATCATGCAGTGACTGGGGGAGAGGGGGAGGGAGAAAAGTTAAAACAAAGGGCCTCTCAAGTTTTCCCTGAGTATTGTATTCATAGAAGCGACACCTGCTAGATAGGAATTTGTATCTTTTTGTACTTATTTCTTCATACTCTTGCTCTATCTTCAGTGTGCAAGATGAAACTAATATTTTACTACAGAAAGATGGCTTTTTGCATGATTCCAATAATTACGAATATTGCACTTGGCTGCTGAAATATTCCTTCTAATAATCAGCATTAATCAGATGGGCAGCTCCATAATTCTCGGTGTATGCGAGAGCCTAATAACTGCTATACCCTTGTATCTCCAAGTGTGTTTCTTTGGTCTGCCAACAACACTTGCACCTGGGACGCTTGTGCGAAATGCGAATTCCTCGGTCCCGGTCGCTAGGCAGTCCTACTAAATCTGAATCTCTGGGCTTGAAGCTCTAGGGTGTGCATTTTAATGAGCTCTCCCTGTGACTATTAAGCACACTAGTTAGGAGCCACTGATGGAGTTAGTGCTTCCCTAATGAATCAGGTTGGGGTCACCTTGGGATTCATTAAAAATATTTCCGTGGATAACTCCCAAAGATTCTGAATGTGTAGGTCTGACGTGGGCTTAAGATCAGTATTTTAAGTGCCCGGATGAATCCAATGGGAATCAGTGGCTTCACCTGTGCGCTTGATCGCCTCATGAATGAGATCCAGAAGAAATGACAGCATTTTCAACGGAGTCCTTTCTGTCTCTGGACACGGTAACTGAGTGAACCAAGGGTTATCTTACCCCTGAATTATTCACCAGTACAGGGGGCTTTGGTGTGAAACTACAAAATTTCATTGTCTGAATTTCAATTGAATATTTCAGTGCATGTGCTAAACATTTAAGGTAGTGGTTGAAAAGCTAGATTCGTTGACCAAGGGAGAGTTTTCAAAGATGGTCTGAAATGCATTTTTTTTAAAGATTTTGTTTATTTATTTGACAGAGATCGAGACAGCCAGCGAGAGAGGGAACACAAGCAGGGGGAGTGGGAGAGGAAGAAGCAGGCTCATAGCAGAGGAGCCTGATGTGGGGCTTGATCCCGTAACGCCGGATCACGCCCCGAGCCTAAGGCAGATGCTTAACCGCTGTGCCACCCAGGCTCCCCTGAAATGCATTTTTAATAATCTTGAAGGCTACAACCTAAATGTTGTCTTCACTTGACAAAACACACACACACACACACACACACACACACACACACACACATCCACCCACCCCTCTTTTCCTAAATGATAGCAGAAGGCAGTTACAACTGATAAAGGACTAAAATACGGTTTTTCTGATGTGGCAAGGTCCAAGTTGAACTAATGGCATTTCAGAGGTGGGTCGAAGCCCTCTTTACAGCATTAAAATGGAATGTCTGGCAAATGTTTAGTGAGCGGTGTGAAAAATATATGAAATCCTGGATGGCAGAGGAAAGCAAAAGCTTGAGAGGCCCTATCAACTGTGGAGAGTTTGGTATCCACTAGAGATAATGAATTCTCTTAGAGACTAATAAATATAACAATATGTTGTATTGTGCTTAGCACTTCTGGTACTCAGAACCAAGAATCAAAGACAAACTGAAATTGGAGTCAGCTGTTCTAACTGGAAAAGTCACCTGTGAGGTGACTGTGAACTGCTTTTTTATAAAATCGAACACCACGTTAGATGTAATCACTAGCCTTCAGCTCAGGACAATGCGGTAATCGCCGGGGGTGAGAAGGGATTATCAGCTTTTGGCCTGCTAAAGAGTCAGGTGGCCCCAACATTGTAAAGTGGCTCAATATTTGGACAATCGATTTTTTTCTCCCTTCCCTCAGTCTTCAAATGTTAAAGGGCCAGAGAAAAGGGCAGAAAATATATTGAAAGTTAAGAACAACAAAAAAGAACAAGAACACAAGTCTGAGTTAGTGTTCTCAGGTTATTGTGATGAAGAAACCAAATTTCAGTTATGGGAATCAGAATTTTAGAATTGGGGTGGGAAAACTAAAATGCCCGTAACCTAACTTGCTTACTTTCTAGACCTAGACACAAGTGATCTGCGGAGGCAAAAGCATCGTTTGAAGTAAGTTGAGTACTTAATTCTTTAATGTGTGTTTACTCTGGAGCTACTCCACTGATTATTTTCAGGGTTTCTTTGAGAGTCCATCTTTATAAAAAAAAAATTCACCTGAGTTTTTCCCCCCAAAAGAATTCTGTATGCCTTAAACTGTGGTGTTTTCTAAAGGTTTTGTCATATCAGGAAGAAACACAAAAATTAAAAGTGAGAAATTCTTAAGTTGTGTAAAATTCTTAAGAACACCTTCTAGGTACCAGGCCCTGGGTCCATTTGCTGGCCTAAAGGAATGGACAGCCCAAGGAAGAGAAACAGATACCTAAATATTGAATAATTTTAACAAAATACGGTGTTAAAGGTATACAAATAATGTGAAAAGAATTTAAAAGTAAAACATCCGGAAAGAATAGCAATCAGTGTAACCTAGAAGATTTTGTAGGCATATTTCTTTTTTCTTTTTTTTTTCTTTTTTCGGGAGGGAAAGAGCGTGAGCTGGAGGGGCAGAGGGAGAGAGAATCCCACCCAGACTCCGCCCTCTGTCTCATGACCATGAGATCACCACCTGAGCCGTAGTCAAGAGTCCGTTTCTCAACTGACTGTACCACTCAGGGGCCCCCTCGTAGGCCTATTTCTAAAGCATGGTATTAGTAAATAATTCATTGCGTTTATCCAAATCAAGACAAAATAGGTGCTTTAAATGTGAAAAGCAGGAGAGAGAAATTGGGGGTGGAGAGAGTTTTCATTTGACAGACTAATTTCTAGATTGGATTTTGGGACTAAAAAAATACTCTGTCGTAGAAAGAACATATGAAAGCATAGCACCTGATATGGGTCAGCTGAAATTCTGCTGGCTGCTGGAGAAACAGTGCTTATTAGCTCTATTCCTGAGTAGCTCACAGTCTTGAGAAAGGTAAATAGCAAACCACAACGTGTGAGTGCTGTGATAGATAAAGCACAGGGGGCTGTTTTTACTTGAGTCTATATTGGCTAGCAGAGATACATCTCCTTGGAGAATTAAAAGAAAAAAGAAGTGCAACCTTATTTAGGAACGGAAGTCCAATCCCTGGAAATAGGAAACAATAGAAAACACATTCTTTTTTTTTTTTTTTTTTAAGATTTTATTTATTTATTTGACAGAGATAGAGACAGCCAGCGAGAGAGGGAACGCAAGCAGGGGGAGTGGGAGAGGAAGAAGCAGGCTCGCAGCGGAGGAGCCTGACGTGGGGGCTCGATCCCATAACACTGGGATCACGCCCTGAGCCGAAGGCAGACGCTTAACCGCTGTGCCACCCAGGCGCCCCAGAAAACACATTCTTTTACCTACTCTGAGTTGATGCAAACCTGGCAGGTGTGGATTTGCGTACAAGGAACCACTTCAGGTAGACACAGGTCAGCACCTGCATCCATAAACACAGGTGGTCCGGCAGCATTTTTGAAAATTTAGCTACTAAATTACCGTCTCCTGTTCCTACCCCCATGTTAATATGGCCTTATTTTCTCTTCTCTTTAAAGAGAACCAGGAACTTAAAACCATTCAAGGGGCAGTGAAACCCAAATGAAGTTAATTCCCTGCTCCAGTGGTTCTCCCACTCTGAGCATGAGTTTGTTAAAGGCAAATTCCAGGGACCCACATCTATAGAACTAAATAGGAATGGGGCCCAGAGTATCTGTATTTTTTCCCTTTTTTCTCAGGCACCCCAAAGGATTCTGGTAGGGGATAGCTTGTAAACCCCACTTTGAGGAGCACTGCCTTAGATTATACAAACCTGTACATACTAGTCAGATGCAATCAGGTATTTTGATCCAAGAGCAATGACAAAATATATCAGTCGTGTTTTTTAAATGACTACAGTGTTATAGTTATATAATTAATATGGCCATTCTTAAGCAGATTCAAATAGGGAATTATGTAAACAGTGCCATTCTCCCCTTCATCCCCTTCCCACCATGACATTCACCACTCTTAGTTATTGAGTGGCGATCCTTCCAGACCTGTCTCTGTACAATTATATAACTATAAATGTGAAACGGCTAAATTTTACTTTGTTTTAATTTGACAGAAACTAGGGTTTTTTTTTACTTAATATTTAGAGAATTTCCAAATTAGAATTAATAAACACATTTCATTTTTTCATCTGTCCTTGAGTATTTTAGTATAGATAGAACATCATTTGCTTAATATTTTTCAAAGGATCTACATTTAGGTTATCCCTCCTCCTTTTTTTGCTACCACAGAAAGTGTGTCAGTGAAATAGCTTTATATATGCTTTCTTATGCATACATGCAAGAATTTGTTAGGGATAGTCACCTGGAAGTAGAAATTCCAAGTCAAAAGGTATGCACATGATAAGTATTGCTTGTCTCAGACAGTAGACTTTTACCACGACCTGATAAAAACTAAATATTATCCTTTTTTAAAAACCATCCTGTTGAGTGGAAATTATGTTATTTTAATCTGCATTTCCCTAATCTTGACTAGATAGAGATTCTTTTGAGAAGAATGTGGGTCATCTCTGTTACTTCTGTGAATTGACTACTCATGTCCTTTGTCTGCTTTTCTATTGATCTCCTTGTGTATTTTCTTGGTGATTTATAGGCACTTAAAATAGTCTGGATGGTTAAGTCTACCTACAAAATGATGAGATAAGTAGGAAGAAAACCAGTAATCACATAATAATATGATTCGGGCTCTCAATATGAAATCAGTCTTGTAAACAATATTTTATGTGGTCTGTTTGTCTTTTTATTTAAATGCCTATTGTCATATAGAGCTGTTGTCTGTTTTCGTCTAGTCAGATCTGACCATCGTCATCTCTGCGAGGTCCATTGCTCTTTTCATATTGTTTCTGGATGTCTGTGGGGAGTGGTTGCTGGGAGGAAGGAGGGAAAGCAAAGCAAAACTTGATCAGGATTTTCAGCTGCAGCAACTTGGTGGTCAGTGGTACCAGTAACTGACATACAGGTTTGAGGAAAAGCAACTCTGAGAGGGAAGGGGAGTGTTCAGTTCTGTGTGGGGCATATTGAATTTTAGATTCCAACCAAACTTCTTGGTTGTGATGACCGGTAGTAAGAAAGAAATGCATCACTCACCAAACAATCTCATTATGGATGTCTGCTGCTCAAGGCTAACCTGTTCTGGTTTTGCTGTGTGGGTCTATGTTCTTTGCTTATGAGGTCAGAGCCTGGCCATCAGCTCAGAGTACATGATGTCAAGTTCCTAGAACCAGACTGAGTAGATCTTCACCAGGTGGACTTTTCTCAGAGTCCTGTGCTTTCATTGATCCACAGTATCGCGTGTGATTTTAAAATACTCCTTTTGGGCGAAAATTCTTCCCAAGCTCCGTTTGCTTTCTGAGGTAGCATGCAGCTCATGGGGTCTTTGTCAGCTTCTGCTGTGGGGCACTGTGGCCAGGGCCAGTAAGGGCAGAAGGGCGTCCTATTCAGAGGGTTGAGAAATAGATCTTGGATTCAGGTGTGGCTTTATGAGCAAGTGAACATGTGGATAGAGGGCCGTATTACTCATTTCAGTGAGTGTATAAACCTCCTATTAGATGACATAGAAGGGATTGATTGTAAAAGTCAAGAAAAAAACTGGGTGAAATCACGCTAAAAGGAGATATGACTCTGCTCCAAAGTGTCTCCAACTAGAAATGATCAATGAAGTGAGAAATTCTTGAGAAGGCAATGTAGTTGGTTTTTTTTATGTGTCCTTTGTTGGGTGTGTACTTCTGAAATACGTGTTCATATTGTTTTGATTACCTTTATGTGATTGCCAGATGAAAATAAATGCTGTGCGATTGTTCTTATTAAAAAAAAAAATCGTTCCCAAGCTCTTTGCAGGGTTACTACCTGTTTGTCCTAATTCACACAATTTCCAACAACTGGGTAAAAAGCCAGCAGTTTTCCTGCTTCAGGGCCTTTTACAGTTTATGAATGTCGCCACTTTATAGATGTTTATAGGATACATTATTAACCCCTGTTATTGAATTATCAGCTTGATAGCTGCACTCGCTTTCCCGTAACCTTGCAGATTTTACATAGAGACACTGAAGCTCGGAGAGAATGTCTTTACCAGAATCACACGACTGATAAGTAAAAGCACCAGGATTGAAACAAAATCTACCTGGAGCAGGAGGGAGTGATGTTTGTGCTGAATACTCTTGAAGTCTAAAGCTGAGGAAAGGGGTCTTGGCTGGAAATACAGTTTTGGAAAACACTATGCACTTGGAAGTTCTGGATTTCACTTGTGGTTGGTGCAGTTGCAAAGGGCCCACGCTTGCTTTCATGCTCTGTTACTGTCTTGGATAACTCTTGAGCCAAGAACCCTGCATTCTTAAGATATGCTAGGCCTCACAAATTACGTAGTTAGCTAGCCCCGAGTAGATGAGATCGCTAAGAGATGTGCATAAAGTAGGAATAACAGTAGGGCAAGGGACAGAGTCAGGCAAACACGGCCTGGAATTGTTGGCAGAGGTAGAGTTGTCCGATAAGAGCGCCGTGAAATGATGATGAGGCAAGTAGGAAGGAAGCCACTGGGAAGGGATATGATGGAGGGGAGAGGAGTTCCCAGAATGAAGGCTGGATCTGCAGCGTCCCCAGTTGTAGAAGGCTTCAGGCAGCTGAAGACCCAAATGAGATCTTTGTCTTTTGAAGGGTCAGAAAGTGGGAAATGGTACTGCAAAGGCCAGATGCAGCCGAAGGGTAAGGAGGAGATCAAGAACTAGAGATGATGCAAAGAGGCATTTGCCATGACAGGGAGGGTGCAGTTTGAAGGAGATGCAGTATCAGCGGACAGCAGGTTTATCATGAGAGGAATCAGACAATGGCTGTGTGGGGGGGAGGAAGGGAGGAGGGGTTAGTAGTAGAAAGGAATTTAAGATTGAAGAGAACTTAGTCTGAAGTCACATATGAGAGGATGAGACAGACGGTGGGCACGCAGTTGGAGAAGTCAGCCGTATAGGGATGAAAGGAAGGAGGGTGGAATGGGTGCGGATGGACAAGACAAGGAGGAAGGTAGGAAACAGGAGGGGCTTCTGCTAGATGATTTCTGTTTTTTTCCAGTGATATGGGAGCAAAGTTCCGAGTGTGGAAATAGGAGGAAGAAGGGATGAAGGTCCCTTCCAACCCCTCAGGCATGAGTCACAGAAAAGTCAGGCTTTAGGGCCAGTGGCTCCCTCAGGTTCATGTCAGACAACATCTAGCATTTTCTTCAGTGGCTGTTTTGAATCAGAAGATAAGAGAGTCATTTTCACATTCCCATTCAATCTTTGGTGGTTCAGAATTAGGTAGAAAGTAGCCTGTCTCCGGATTATTTTTCCTATAGCCTGAATCTGAAAATTACCAGAAAGGTAAGACAGAAGAACTAGATTCTCTGCTTACAGAGTGTGGGTTGTAGGAAGCCTTGATATTTTCAGATGCTCTAATTACATGAGTCTTTGAGCCTGTGTCATTTCTGTGCAAGTCTCCTAGGCTCCAGGCATTTACATATGAACGAAACTGAAAGTCTAAGAATGAAGCAAGTGGTCCAGGGTCACAACTCTTAACAGAGTCAGGATTTAAATCAAGCCTGACACTTCTGTGACCATTGTTCCTCCCTGACCACGTGTATTAAAAGGAACTCCTATCTTAGAGTAATTTTGCACACGTGGTCCCCCCCAATCTTCATATATAACCCCAAAAGGTAGTTATTACCCCGTGTTGCAGATAAGGAAACTGTGGTTCAATGTAACTTTGGCAAAGTTAGCCAGTTGGTCAATGAATTCAGCCTTCTGAACTTAAAGCCTATGTCCTTTGTGAAACGTTGAGGGCAGCACTCCTCCAAATGAAGCATGCCACATTTGCGCACAGCCCCTAAAATCGTGATGATGGTGCTCTCTGAGGAGGTGCAGCCCGGAGGCCACTTCCTGAAAGGGGAGATGTGTGTAAGTTAATGGGAATTAAGGATTTCTCCAAAGGAGGTAGGTATGGAATTTAAAAAGAACTGGGATTGGAGAAAACATGACAGTTGTTACCTGTGAAGAGTCACCCAAGGTGGTACGTTGCCCTTGGGTGCCCAGAAAGGACAAGGGGAAGGTCAGCGAAGCTAACCTCCTGTTTCAGGGATCGGGTTGAAGTCAGTGCAGGGAGACCTTTTCACCCTGAAAGTAAATGGAGCCCAAAGAGCCAGAGGAAAAAAAAGACCATGATTCCCCTAAAGTGGATCCCTGCCTTGGTTTGGGTTGAAAATTCAGTGAGTCTTGGAAGTTAAGTCTAGAGAAAGAATCAGGCCCTGGAGGGAAGGAAAATAGGGAGGCCTTGGCCACAGACAAACAAAAACAGTTACTAGTTGAAACAGTGCTAAACTATAGCTTAACCAATGTCTTTGTAGCTTGAATACCCTGAGGTGTGTTACATCATAATTTGATGCGACGTGCTCAAACTTATTAAACTACTTTGGACGGAAATGCAACAGAATAATATGGAGGCAGTCCATAACTCCACAAAAGTGCCATCTTTAAAGGAGAATTTCTTTTTAGTTTGGATGAGTGGTGATCGCAGCAGAAAGTTACCCGAATAATCAGCGGAAGTGCCCAGGAGCGCACCTTCTCCGTGTGGCCGCCTCCCTGGCACTTTCTGTGCTTCATCAGGATCTGTCCCCACCCTCACCCTTCCCCCTCTACTTGAGGCCAGAGGGACCTGGCTTCTCCCACCAATCCACACTGACCTGCTTGTCCTTGTCCTACCTCTGGAAGCTTGCTGAGTCAATGCCGCAGGTTTCTCACTAGGTTTGGTAACTTAAAAGTGAGAAATTGCTCAGATTGTCATAGCACAGATTGAATCACAACTATGACCTCAGTCTTGATAGAGCAAGAGAAGATGTCTGGGTTTATATATGTAGCTCTGTGTGCAAATATATGTGTGTGTATAGACATGTATATTTACACACACACACACACACAGCGCCATCACCAGCTTATTTGAAATTGATTTCCCAAAGGGGTAATGAAAATTGGAAGCTTCATCAGAATAAGATGACATGAGTAGTTGCATGTTGCCAAAACCATTAAAATGAATGAGATAGTTACGCTTCTGGCACAGGGCCACCTTGCTTAGGCTGCAGTGCTATCAAAGCCCTGCTGGTTAATCAGCAGCCCTCCAAGGACAGCTGTTATTTGGTCGGTGAATGCATTCTGTTTGGCATGTGTCCTCACGTTGTTGAATACTCGAACTGTCTTGTTTAGCAAAGCAGACACACAGGATTATATTCCTAGGACTTGACCAAAGACATAGCTGACTAACATCATTTTTCTTAAAAACTTTAGTCACAGCGCTTAACCCACTGTATTTTGCAGTCACATATTTTTTTTTTAAGGGTGTTTGAAATTTTTAAATGTTGAGAATGGTACACCACTTGGGAAAACCATTTGTCAGTTCCTTAAAAACTTGAATATACACCAACCATGCTAACTCAGCCGTTCTTCCCCATGTGTTTATCCAAGAAAATCAAAGCGTATGCCCATACAGAAACTCCACAGGACTGTTCATAGCAGCTTGATCTAGGATATAAACATCTCAGTTACCCGTATTTCCATTCACAGGTGAATGGATAAGCAAATTATGGTATATCATTGCAATGGAACACTACTTGGCAGTAAAAGGAATGAGCTATTGATACAATGCAGTAACGTGTAGGAATTCACATCATTATGTGGACTGAAAGAAGCCAGACAAAAATGATCACAATTGACAAAACTAACCATTTGTGTCAGAGCACAAGGAAATAATTAACTTCATTGTGGTGCTGATTTCACAGGTGTACATGCATAGCAAAACTTAGCAAGTTATGTATTATGAGACAGGTGCTATTTATTGCATTTTAAGTATAGCTCAATAGATGTGAAAAAACAAAACAAAACTGGAGAGCATGTGGAAGAATGCAAAGGAGGCAGAATTGGCCAGGATACCCCAGCTCTACCTGAGTTGATTAAGGAGACACTACATGGCTAACTGACATCATAGAATTTGAAAAAAAAATCACAGAGTATGTTTACTTTGCATTACTTACATATCTCTCGACCAGCTTTACCTCTTCTTCGCATCTCCTGCTCCTAGCCCCTCTTATTGGTTGAAAAGAATAATTATTTAACTGGGGATATTAGTGTGGGAATTCTGATACTACGGGGGTAAAACATTACAGAGGAAAATTTGAAGATGAAATGTAAATAGAGTAAGTAAAGGAGCAAGGAGTAGTAGACAAAAATTAGCACTTGGAACGGGAAGTTCAATTTGGAAAGAAAGGACACTATTATTACTATAATTACTACTACTATTATTATTATGGAAATAGGACCAAAGGAATAGGAAAGGGTTGGGGGAACTGTCAGGGAATTGGAGCACCACTTACCAGATGATCTTCTCTAGGTTATTAGTGGTAAGTCTTGAGATTAAGATGGGGATTTGATGGAGCAGCTAGGATTTGAGGAGAATAGAGAGTTCAGGAATAGTTGTGCAGGAAGTCAGAAGACACTTGACAAGAGGTAGGGAATTAAAAAAAAAAAAGTTGTGCTAAATAGCAAAGGTACAGCATCTGAACTCACCTAGCGTGAGTTTTTATGGAGCCTATCGAGCCTGCTTTTGTGAACTTTTCAACAGTGTTAGTGGCGTTCAGTTAGAGGTGTGATCAGCCTTCGTTTTCTATGGTGGAAATTTCATTATATTTCGAATTAGCCAACTGGACTGACATGATCCCAGTGTCGTTGGCTACACAGAAAGCATCCTAGTCGGGAGCCAGTGGAACATACGCCGCCTTCTCTCCGTCAGGCCTGTCCAGTGTCCTAGGACCTCTTGACAGGCTGCATGACCAGGTGCTCCTCAGCCTGGACGTCCACAGTGAACACAGGTACACTGTCTTCTGTCCCTGTTTCCCACTCGATGGTCGAGGGCAATCTCTGGCTTATTTCTCCCTGGAGCGTTCTTTCAGGGATCTTTGGGCAGCAGTGTCTTGGGCCGCCAGAAGGTGGGTGACGTGGCCTTCTGTTGGTGGTGTTGCGGCAGACCCCTTCCAGTGCTGCCTTCTTGACTTTCAAAGCCTTTGCTCTGGCTTCAGCTTCGGAGGAATAGCGGCATTGCACGGCCAACCTTTGGTGTTTGCTTTCAGCACCATCTCCGTGTAAGGGCTCAGTGTTCATTTTTAGAGGAAGAAAAATGTGTTCTCATCTTTGAAAAATATTTTGAACCTGCCAGGCAGGTAAACCATTACACTGAAAATAATCGAGTTAGATTTTTTAAAACTGTTCACAAACGATCAGATACCTTCTGTACGTGTATTGCGTCTCTCAAACATGAACTTGACTGCATGTGTTAGCAAAGGACTTTAACAACTAATTATAAATAAAGCTATTGTAGTCATGTTCGCTAACATTTACTGCCTACTTACGGTAAATGTTACGCACTTAGAAAAGGGCAGACACTGCTTTAGGCACTTCTGAATATATTAACTTATTTAATGCTCATAACAGTACAGTTACATGCTTTACAAAGGAGAAAACTGCAACAGAAAGGTTGGACATCTGCTGAACGACAAAGCTAAGATTTAGCATTCTGGCTCCCAGGCCTAGTATCTAGCCTCTGCAGTACAATGCCTGCCGTATTACGTCATATCACAGTTACATCAGACAAGTAGGGCCCACGGCAGTGAGTTCCTGCTATCAGTAATACGCACCTCCAGTCCAGTGCAGCAGCTGGAATGGAAACTTCATTACCCACTGTTTTTTTTTTCCCTAAGCAGTCCTGATACAGGTTAGCAGCCTTTAGAGGTGGTGGGGAAGAGAAATCTAACCTTCGTCCCTCTTCCCAAATTTGTCCCTCATTCTGCCTCCCCTATCTTGCTAGCTAGCTGTGGTTTCTGACCCGTGCCCTCCAAGGGCCAAAAGGGGGAAGAAGAGCTAAACTGGCAAGAAACATCTTGCCTAATTAGCAACAATACGACAGGGGTTAAAGACTGACGTCTCTCAAAGGCACATTTGCGGTTTTGTGCAGCCTCTCCCTCACTACCAGATTTCCCACTTGGAGTTCCCTGGAGGAATGCCAGTCCAACTGGTCATTGAGCTCCTTCCTCACTTTCTGTATATCTGACAGTTTACTCCTATTGAGATCTTTGACCTATCAAGGTAGTTCTCATGAACAAATCGTGTGATAACAGGACACAAATGTGCTTTCCTATGGAACTCTCATCTGATCCATGAAAAACACTCCACCGTCATCTGCCCTTGATGAATTCTAATGGTCCAGGCTACCAGTACAGCACCCCTGCCTTTTCTCAGCCCTGTCCTTTACATTTCCCACAGGAAGTCAGGAGCACCAGTCCCCTTAGATCTGTAAACTGGTGAGGACATATTCTGTTAGGCTCCTTAAATCCCTTATGTCTGGATTTAAGATGTAGGAGAAAGTAGCTCCTACCTTATATTTGGTGGGAAGGAGCCATGGCACATTCCCAGTTGTCTCCTAGAAATCCTGTGATCTTCAACCCCAATTAGTTTATTTTTCAGCGAGCGTTAAGAGTCGGGAACCTAGATTTTCAATAAGAAAGTTCACTGGTTCCTGGGTATAAGATTACTATACAGAACTCAATAAGTGTTCCAACATGGTGTCAATAACCAAATAAAAGGTAGGAAAAACTCATTCACAAAAGCAATAAAACTTAAAAGATACTCATAAAAAATCTAACTTAATCTATATAAGATAGTTATAGAGGAAGTTAAAATACTATTGAAGAACGTAGTTATGGAGAATAAAGAAGGAAATGGAAAATTATGCCATATTTGTAGAGAAAAGCACAATGTCATAAAGTCAATCCCTCCAAAATTGTCAGTTCAATAACATTCCAATAAAAAAACTGTAGTAAAATGTCTATCATTTGACAGTGCAGAATACACAAGATGAAAGAGTGGGAATACCAAATAATTCTGAAGAAAAAAAAAAGGCTTAATCTGCAAGATTTTAAGACTTATTTTAAAGTTATGGTAAAGTAAAAGTGACTTATCTGTGTAGGAATAGACAAAATACAGAGAAAGCTCATGTCATTTTAGATATGTATTAGGCGTTAAATTTATAGGATGGCTTAGCCCAGTTATCAGCAAGGAGAAAAAGTATTTCTGGACATCAAGTCCACCTGTGTAGATGTACCAAAGTGATGGGAAAATACTTTTTCCTGAACACATGCAGGAGAGAGAAATGTGCCAAGCAAAATTTTAGATAATATATCTTACAGGATTTTTAATATGAAAATTTAACATACACAAGGATAAAGCATTTTTTTTTAAGATTTTATTTTACTTATGTGACAGAGAGACAGCCAGCGAGAGAGGGAACACGAGCAGGGGGAGTGGGAGAGGAAGAAGCAGGCTCCTAGCCGAGGAGCCTGATGTGGGACTCGATCCCGGAACGCCGGGATCACGCCCTGAGCTGAAGGCAGTCGCTTTAACGACTGCGCCACCCAGGCGCCCCAAGGATAAAACATTTTTAAAGTAACAATGGAACTTTAAAAATACACGCTTAGGGCGCCTGGGTGGCTCAGTTGGTTAAGCATCGGACTTTTGAGCTCAGCTCAGGTCATGATCTCAAGGTCGTGAGATAGAGCCGCACGCGGCAGGACTCTGAGCTGAGCTCAGTGCAGAGTCAGCTTGAGTTTCTCTCTCTCTTTGCCCCTCCATTCCCCGCAACTTCTGTGTTCTCTTTCTCTCTCTCTAAAAAACTTTAAAAAAAACTAAAAACTAAAAATATATGCTTAGTTTACAAATCTACACAAGTGAGCCTTCAACAGTGATTTTTTAAAAATAGCTATGTGATTCACTCTCTCTCTCCCTCAACAAATAATTGACTATCCCTCCCTTCTCTCAGATATTTTCTAAAAAGTTTTCATTACTGGTACAAAATTATTGAGGTTCTTAATTAAGAGAGCAACCGGGATTTGGAATTTTCCTTCTTTACAGGCTTTTACATGAGGATTAAAGAACTTTACATCTCACATGCTTTAAGTGCCTAGAGACTAGATGGGGGATTAGGTGCTTTTGAAAAACACTTCAAGACCTCTGACTCTGTGGTCAGAGCCATGGCTCAACATCGGTGAAACACACCCACATGTCTCTCCTGCGAGAACCCAATGTCAAGATACAGTAGGTGCTCCCAGGAAGACCAGAGCAGTGTTGTGCAAGTTTGCCACATCATAAGACTCTGCTGAATTGTGTGAATAAGCCAGATCCCTGGGCTCTACCTTAGAATTTCCAGAGAAGGAGCCTTTGAATCTGCATTTTTTACAAGTGTCTCAGTTGAGCCTTAGAAGCAGGAAAATTGGGGAAATGGGAAAGGAAGCCACATCTGGCAGGTTTGCTGGCACCTGATTTGAGCTGATGAGGCAACTTTAGATGGTGTGTTGAAACCAGTGTTGTAATATTGACGGAGCCCTATCTAGAGCCCATCGGCCACCTGTGTATTGTGGGGGTTGGGGACTGGGATGCCTGCCTGTACAAGAGGGCTAAATAGTGGGAAGAGGAGGAGGAGAGGGCTGTGAGGGCCATACAATCATCCTCTGCATCCAGGTGGCCCCATTCCATTTTGTATTTATTGCTTTTGGGCTCCCTGCAATATTGCCCCCCCTTTCTAGACCTTAAGCTACCCATCTAGTAGTGGGGTAGTGGAGAAGACAAGAAAAGGAAGTGCCTAGCTGAGCATGCTGTGTGTGCCAGAGTCACAACCACTCTGTGTTCTGTAGCTTCATAGACAGTTGGTGTTAAAGGATCCTTCTTGTAACACCCGAGGCCAGTTACTAGCCTTCAGGGACCACGATTTATGCCGGAAAGATGCCATAAGTTGGGGAAAATTGCTCACATCATGGGCTTTCAACTCTCAGGGGGAAAAAATAGCAAAGAGAAGGGGGGTGGGAAACAACAACACAAAAGCAGACAGGCTGAGAGGCTGTTAATTTATCAATCTGCAAATCTGGGGCCTGGCCAAACTTCGTAGCTGTCAAATCAAGTATGCACCCAAATTAAAAAGCTTTATCCATCTAGTAATGATTCACCAGAGGGCCATTCTAGGAGTTCAGCTTATAAAAATTCATGGAGGAAAGAAGCATAAAAGGGTCCAAGCAGGCATTTGATGCTACAGTTGGGGGAGAAAAAGTCAACATATCTAATTATTTTTCACATGGCTCTTATTTACAATATGCATCATAAAGTAAATTAAGATAATTTAGTAATTGAGCACATTTTACAACTATTGTTAAAACTGGGGAAAATAAAATTGGAAATATAATAATTACCAGATTACCAGGCTAATCATGATATGTTTGCTGCCTCATTCAGGACTCAGAACAACCTATTGAGATGTTAACTGTTAGGCCCATTTTACAGACCAGAAAACTGGTGCCTGGAGATGTTCGTTTGCATCCCTAGATGCTCGTTTATGTCCCTTTGCAAACTCCATAGAGTCAACCACTGTGCTTTTCATCAAATCTACCTATTGCTAAATTTTCTAGACCATATTCCACTTCCTTAAGGTGCTTTCTCCATTTCTGTGCCTTGTACTGACATTCTGCCCCCTCCACACTCAGGCTTATCCTGACGTTCACTGTTTGGGACAGTCCTAACTCCATGGCCACTAACCATTGCTATTCGGTGCTGCTTTTTTACGTCTTCACCTTGAGTGGACCCCAAGATCCCTGGGGCTGAGGTTACGTCTCTGAACTCATCCTCTTCTTCCCTGAGTGCTTCACGGTAGCAGATAGCTCTTAGACACTTAATAAATACGTGTCCCATCAGTGGTGAGCACAGTACTTAAGTTTTTGTAGCTGAAAGGATGAAAAAAATTACTGCAGACTTTTAAGAACCAACTGACTTATTCTGAGATTAAAGTATGTTCTCAGTGAGGATACTTTTCAACCTCAAGAGTTTAGGATTCAAGATTACTAGGAGAAATGAACGAAAAAGCAGCTACAATTTTATGGCCCTTATGTAATAGAATATACATTTTGTAAATCCTGTCCTTGTCAGTCTCTGCTTAGTCAGCCTTGGTTTGCCAGCACTTACTGGCCATGTCTGTTTGCTCTGTGGAGAAGCAACAATTTGAAAAATGAAGATTGATTGAGCTGCAGTGTCCTCACATATAGCTATTTATCTTCACTAATTACGCTTCTGACTGTGTAAGTATTTCAGAGTAATTTATAGGAACAAAATTCATTATTCACAAAAACCAGTGACAGATGTCCAGGATGGAGAGTTACAGCCAGCGGGTCTCACTAATCAGCATTTCCCTTCCTCAGCCTGCTGCTCAGTTTATGCTGTGTCTTCATGATCTTCGATGAGCATGATTCGCAGGAAGTCTTGAGAGAGCTATCTGGAGGCAGTCTTCAAAGAATACCTGACAGCCCTCTACCATTCAGCTCTTTCAAGTTTAAAATAAAAGATCAAAGGATTTTGTCTTACTTTAGTTGGACGAATTTCCTCCAAAGCACTTTCAATGAAATGGGTAGAATTCCTTCAGTGAATTACCGATGTGGGCAACCAGACTTCTTGTATCGTTAATGAGGTAGACAGTGAACGAGTCTCCTTTAAGAGATGCTGTTTATTTTATTTTTCTTAGTTTTTATTTTAATTCCAGTTAGTTAATGCAGCATTCTGTTAGTTTCAGGTGTATACTATAGTTTTCAATAATCCTATCTCTCACTGGATGCCTATCTACTTCACCCATCCTCCCACCACCTTCCGGTACCCATCAGTTCTCTATAATCAAGAGTCTTTTTCTTGGTTTTTCTCCCTCTTTTTTCCCCCTTTTGCTCATTTGTTTCTTAGATTACACAAATGAGTGAAATCATATGGTGTATGTTTTGTTCTGACTGACTTATTTTGCTTAGCATTATACTTTCTTGCTCCATAGATGTCGTTGCAAATAGCAAGATTTCATTCTTTTTTATGACTGAATAACATTCTGTTGTATGTATATACATCTTCTTTATCCGTTCATCAATTGATAGAAAAAAGTTGCTGTGTAATCATTCTTAAAGTGATTGTTTCTTTTTGTAGCTAATATACTAAAAAATAACCTTCCTTAGAATGCTAAAGATTTTTTAAAAGATTTTGTTTATTTGAGAGAGAAAGAGAGCACAAACACAAGGAGTAACAGAGGGAGGAGAAGCAGGCTCCCCGCTGAGCGGGAAGGCTGATGCTGGGCTCCATCCCAGGACCCTGAGATCATGACCCGAACCGAAGGCGAACACTTAGGCTGAGCCACACAGGCACCCCTAAAGCAGATGGTTTTTAAATAGATTATAAACCAGTCTGTTGCTGATCACATCCCAACTTCATGAAATCTACTGTGGTTCAGGTTTTAACAACGGATGGCTTTCATGTCATGTTGCCATTGTGTGTGTTCGGTTCACCACTTAATCCATCATTTTACCTAGATTGTACTAAATTAAATCAACTCATTAGTCACTACTAATGAAGAAAGACGTCACAGGTTTGACCCACTAGAAAGTGGCATGTGTGTGTGATATTTTTTCAAGAATCTTGAATTTATTGCAATGTATTTAAAGAAGCACAAAATACATGAATTTAATTTTGTTTGTGAGAATAGTACACATGAAAATATATCTCCCTGCTACAGGCAAGAATCATACCATTTTTTAAACTTGAGAATGACATGGCGGAAATTAATGCAAGAACAGCTAATCCCAGAGAAAAAGACCTCTGTAGGAACACTAGCTAGGTCAGTGTTTCCTTAATTACTCACTGCCAACTGTCAGTCTAGTTGCAAATAATAAATTAGTCTTGCATGTTGAAGGTCTCTGTATATTTCTTTATTTCATGGCCTTTCTCAGCTCTGTATGGTCTGGACTTAAGAACAGAAGCACATGTAGTGGATGTCTTTTGAATCCACTCCTGCTGAAAATAGGATTTTCTTTTTATTATTCCCCCAGGGTGTCCTTAGAAGAGGGGTGTTGGGTAATAAAATGCTGAGAGTTCAGCTAGGCTCTGTGGGTATAAGCTCAATCAACAAATTTTACCATAAGCAGGAAAATATTCATCATATTATGTAAAGAGTGTTATAAAACAGATAAAACATTTGGTGCACAAAGCAACAAGCAAGTCTTCTGGAATTAAGTTGGGGCCTGCAAAATTCAAGGTTGTAAATAATCTTTACATGAGTCTGTGCCTGAAAGAAGTGAGGCCATTACAGTGCAGGATCTATGTCATAGCAATGGGGCTGTAGATCTTTGGGTCGTGAGTCTTGGCTGCCAGTGGACACTTTGGGACGACCTAAAATGGCTCATTATCCTTGTCGACGCAAACACTTTTGACAACGCTTTCTGGAATTCAGCTCCGTGGTTAGAGTGAATCAGGGTCATTGTTTGAATTTTTACCCAAATGGTTAGCTGTCCTTGAAACATGCCCATGGGCCAGATATTGCCAACTCAAAAACTCGGGAGCCAAGTAACTACACTTGACCCTTGAACAACAGGGAGGTTAGGAGTGCCAACCCCTGCACAGTTAAAAAAACAAAAACAAAAACAAAACTGCCTATAACTTTTGATTCTACCAAAACTGAACTATTAATAGCGTACTGTTGACCACAAGTCTTAACAATAACCTAAATAGTTAACACATATTGTATATGTTATATATAAATACTAATTGTATGTTAAATATTATTTATGTTATATATAAATATTTGTATAATATGCAAATACTGCATTATTTATACAAGTATATAAATATGTATTGTGTGTAAATATACATATAAATAATAGATACATATAATTAATATATATATATAACATACATAAAATACATGTATGATACATATTCTTGCAGTTCAAACCCATGTTGTTCAAGGGGCAAATGTAATTCCCATGAGTGGAGTGGAACTTGTATAAACAATAGGCGGTGGTGAGGACTGTGGCACTTGGCAAGTTCAGACCCCATCTGAAGGAGCAGCTACTGAGAAGGAATCCGGCCCCAGTGTTGTTAGATATGGCTTTACTAGAAAAGCCAGAAACCTAGGACTTTTATGTAAAAATATTCCAATTTTTCACATCATCAACTAACTCAGACATGTTAAAGCACTGTGGAGGGCAATGAGAAGACATCTCGGGATAAGAACTGGCTTTGGCCCACCCATTTTCAAGGTAAGGCTAGTTGGTATGCAGATGATTAATTTTACATTCAGAGTCAAGGCGGCAAGAGCTGTAGGTGCATCAGTAGAAATCTGTCACCAGTCCTGGGAAAGCATCCCCCCCCCCCCGCCAGGACCTTCTGACCATGCGTCATGTAGCACACGAATGGTGGTTCCCGGAAGGATATTTGCATGTTCTCTTCCCCCATACCTGTGAATATGATCTTATTTCAAAAAAGGGTCCTGCAGATGTAATTTACATAGGGACCCTAAGGTGATTAGTCTGGATTAACCAGGTGGGCCCCAAATCCAATGCCAAGCATCCTTTAAGAAGACATACAGAGGATGTACATGCAAAGAGAAGATCAGGTAAAGATGGAGACCGAGACTTGAGTTAGGCAGGCACAATCCCTGGAACACCTGAAGCCACTAGAAGCTGGAACAGGCAATGAACAGCATCTTAGCTAGAGTCCTCAGAGAAATCATGGTCCTGCTGACACCTTGACTTTGAACTTCTAGCTTCCAGAACTCAGAATTACTTTCTGCTCTTTTAAGCCACCAAGTTTGTGGTCATTAGTTACAGCAGTCATAGGAAACTAATACGGGTCAGTTACCCCATCTTTGTAAACAGGGCCTCATACCACCACCTCTGCCATCTCACATTCGAAGATAACTCTGAGGATGACTGATTTGTCAAGAATTTGTGCCAAAAATTCAACTCCTCCACTTACACTCTAGTTGTCATGGCCTCAAAACTAAGCTAAAAGGTTCATATAACCCAGGGAGGAAATTAAACTTCAGAGAAAAGTATCATTGAGGAGAGAGCTACATTGATAACCATACACATTTGGGCCTCCCGCTGTACATAGAAGGTCATATGGAATGGAGTGTAGTCACACATTTTGACTGGTAATTGTTCTTGATGTCTTTGCTTTGAATTGAATGTGAGAACTATAACCAAGGCATCCTCGTGGGTCTGAAGGCTGTGGAGGCCACAATCATTTTGTAAATTTTAGATACTTACCTAAATGAGAGTTTAAAAACCAAAGTTTTTACGGAGGGGAAAAATCCATTAGAGGCCACTGAGCATTAGGATTATTCAGCTCATTTATCACCCTTTCTTCAGTAAGGCATGTTGAATTCCCTGTCCTGTCCCCAGCGTGGTTTCCCCTGAAGCCCCCTAGAGCAATTGGGTGTATTTATCTTCTCCAGTATTCCTTTCTATCCAGAAGTAGAAAGGGCAAAACTATCAGTCAGACAGGTACATGTGTCCTGTTTCGGGAGCGCAGCTCTTCCTATATGCTTTGAACTGTTACGTACTTTCTTATAAACCTTGTGGAACCAGAATCCACTTCTCCTTTAAATGTGTATGATTCTTTGTACCTTTTTTTAAGGATTTATCTTTGTATACTTATCTTTGTCAGGGCCCTATACCTTCTCTCAAGGAGCTTACCATCTAATCGACGAGACAGGCATGTAACAAAGAATCACAGAACCCAAAGGGTGAGAGTCAGAGATGTGTACACAGTACTAGGAAAGCAGAGGAGGAAGTGACCTGCTGACCTGGAGATAGTGTCTTAGAGGATTGGTCCCTGGAGCCAGGTCTTGAAAGCATTTTTAAATGTGAGGCAGCTCAGGGTGTCAGGAACAGAGGTACAGAGACATGGTGATGAGGGGTGGGGAGCACATGGCATGGTCAGGAACTGGTGGGGAAATCAAATGGCTTGAGTTAGAGGCAGGTGCAGAGGGGCAGGAAGGAGAAGCGAGTGGTTGTCTCCCTCCTCATGGTTTCTGCTTCCTTCCCCTGCACCCCGTTTCTGACTTGGGGGCCTTTGTTATCCCCTGCCTGGACTTCCACGTGAACCTGACCAAGCCTCAAGTCTTACTATCTACAATGCCACCAGAGTGAGCTCTATGAAACGATAGATCATATGACTGCAATTGAAAACCCTCTAGTCCATTTCTAGTGCCCCCAGGACCAAGGCCCAGTATGACCTGGCCCTGCTTACCCTTGTAGGCTTGAATATGTCTTCGGGACTGCTGTAGTGAAGTTTAAGCCTGATGGCTTAAACAGCAGAATTCTATTTTCTTAGAGCCAGGGAGACTGAAAGTCCAAGATCAAGGTGTCCTCAAGGTTCGTTTCTTCTGAGGCCTGCAGGGAAGGATCTGTTCCAGGCCTCCCTTTTTGCTTGTACGAGGCTGCCTTCTCCCTGGGTCCTAATCTCCTAGAGAAGTAACAATCATGTTGGATTGGGGCTTACCCTAATGATCTCATTTTCACTTAATTACCTCTTCAAAGACCCTAACATTAACTATAGTTATATTCAGAGATACTGAGGATTGGAACTTCAATTCATAAATTTTTAGGTGTTTATAATTTGGCCCATAGCAGAGTTCATCTCCTATCATTGCCCACACTGCGTTACCATATGTTAGGTCATAAAAAAATTTTTTTATTTTTCTCTGCCTGGAATGCCCTTACCACGTTTTTTTGAGAGGCAGGGGAGTGTAATGGTTAACAGCAATGATTCCAGAACATAAATCCGGTTTGAGATCCTGGCTCTGCCATTCCATTATTGTGTGACTTTGAACTTATCACTTAACTTACCTAATCTCAGTTTTCTCACTTGTACAATGGGAACCATATCTCCTACCAAAAATTATAAAGATAAAATTAGTCAATATGTGCAGGCACTTAGAACAGTGCCCAGGATGTGGTAAATGCTGTTGAAGAGTTATCTGTTGTAAGTATTGTGCCCTGGTGAACTCCTGTTCATCATGCAGGCTTGGGTCAAGCATCACCTCTTCTGAGAAGCCTACTCTGATCTCACACCTTGTTCATGTTCCCACAGAAACTTGATACCAATTAATATGTATATTTTTTCAGTATTAGTTACCTTTCCTACTATTCTGTGACTCCATAAGTCCAGAGACCTCTCTTCCTAGAGTTCCAAGTCCCAGTCTCTGAAGTTAGACAGCCTGGGCCGACACCCAGCACCACAAATGGCTAGCTATATGCTTTCAGCAGTTTCATCTAAGAACTCTATTCCTTGGGTTCCTCATCTGTAGAATGGACATGATAATAATGGCTACCTAATTGGGATATCATGCAGATGACATTGTATCAGACATGTAAAGTGGGTATCTGCTACAGAGTAAGGACCAACGATGACCTGTTATGTATTTTTATAAGCTTTGTACATCCTCATCTAGCACTCTAGCACTTAAAAGGTGAACAATAATGTTTAGTTTGAATGTGACTGAAAAAACCTGAATAGAATTGAAATGGATTGAAGCTCAATTGCTTAGGCCTAGAAGTGGCCCAGGAAAAAAAATGATGAGGGCCTCAACCAAGGCAACAGAAGCAGGATGGAGAGAGAGGAGAAAGCTGTAGTGAAGTTGAGTGTAGTGAGTGGAGAGAGAGAATGGAAGAAAGGAAAGAGTCACAGTGACTCCCGTGATCCCAGTGACGTGGTGGGCAGTAATGTCATTGCCCAACACAGGAAACATGGGAGGGCAAAGATAAATAAGTCAGTTTCAGTTGTCTTGAGTTTGTGGTCTAATGAGATGGCAAAGTATAGATGTCTGGTGGGGATAAATGTATTTGTGCAAAGCAAGACCATGCCCTTGTAGAACTGTTCTGGAGTCAGGAAGATTATCTTTGGGTGAAGACACAAGGACAGGAAGCACAGTGAAGCCCATGACTTTCTGCCCTTTCCGTCATACCTGTTGGTCTCATCTCCATTGTGAGTCTAGAACCTTTTCATATGCAGGGTCATGGAGCCTCTACCACACATCAGCCCACAAAGATGTAAAAAAATCCTGTCTTCCTTCCTATCTACACCTATTCCTTCTTCCCGTATTAGGCCATCCATGCCTCCTAGAATTGAACCCCTACCAAAATACCAACTTGGGAAACCTGGGAGACACATGGTCTAAAATTGCCTATTAGGATAATACTGACTTTACCGATGTGGGCAGTACACTGGAAAAATTAAAATTAAGTTTCTTTTTTTGGTGTCCTTTATCTGGTCTTTTTTAAGAAACACAAGCTAAAATCTATTTCTAATCATCTGGCTTCAGGGAAACCATGTGAACGAAGGACTTTACAATGGGAAGAGTAGAGAAGTGACCAAAAGCACATTGTATAATAGACTATAACCTTGAAGTGAAATTCCATGTACGAAAGCTGAGTAGGAAATCTATGAGCAGATTCAGGGTGGTTTTGTTTTTTGCTTGTTTTGTTTTGTTTAAATCTCCCGTTCATAACCTATTCCAGTCTGAGCCCTCCTCACTGATTTTTGCCCCAGGACATGCCTCCCCGGTACTGCTCATCATGAGAGGCAAGGGGGAAGTTGACAAAGGCTGATATCACCCCAGCATCTTTTCTTTGTCTCCAATGTCTTTTTCAAAATCATAGTCTTATTGTTAAAATTCAATACATATCAGAAAACACAGCAAAAAAAAATAATAGAAAATTTCTTAATATCCATAATCCCACATACCCAGAGGTAACCAGTATTAGCACATTGGTATGTAGGCTTTGTTTTACTTATGGATATAGACTGGGTTACAAACTGTAAATCTAGAGCTGGATGAGAGATGATGTCTATAGATGTGTTCATAGATACACTTAGGTTTACAAGTACAGATAGAGCTATGTTTCTAAATAGAGATATCTGTCTATTGGCAAGGCTCCCACACAGAGCTGCAGAGGTTGTTCAGAATGGTGGCACTTGCTTAGATGGAGGGACATGTTTTGATTCATAATCTGCCTTTTTCCTTCAAGTTAAGGCATACCTTGTTTAATCTAAAAACATTTCTTCCTAAGGGTTTAAATTGGGCTGTTCCCTGCTGGTGCCATTCTAGCTCTGCTCTTCCCAGCGATATATGGTTCTTCTTCAGCTGTAGCCTCTCCTGTGAACCCAGCTTTTCTGTGGGTAACCAGATCCAGGGAGTCCTCAGATTTTCCTACCATAGAGAACTGGCTGCTCATGTTATGTCTTGGCCGAAATGACTAGGCCTACCAATTTCAAGTCCATATATTGAGCCAGCAGCTACAGCTTTCCTTTATGCTCTGAGACTTAGGCATGATCCTTGATCATATTTCCCAGTAGCCAAGAGTCTTTCCAAAAATGGCAGCTGGATGGGGTCTTTGATGACAAAAATCATAGATTATACATAACACTGTTGTCTTGAAAGCTAAGGGCTTTGTAACCCTTGAAACTACTCATAAGTAGACATTGTCATTATCCTCAGCTTACAGATGAATAAACGAAGAAGATCTAAAGAAGTATCTTATCTAAAGTTTGAGTCAACCCCAAGATTGCCCAGTGATTAGCCTGAATTGTGCTACCCTGGTTCTATTTATGAGGGTTTCTCCTGAGGGATTTAGCAAATACCCAAGACATGTATTCTAAGTACTAAACTCCTCTGTCCCAGGGTTTCAGTTCTTTCTGGCTGAGAAAGCTGTATATTAGCGGATAGGAGGATGTTAGTCAAGAGAGGTAGGTCTACCGCTGAGCAATCATGGGTCCATCCTGAAACCTGGTGGCATGGATCTAATACACTTAGAATTATATCCATCTCCTCCAGATGCTCATGGTTTAAAATCTGACTTAGTTTGAGAATATTTTGAACTGTATAAAAGAGTATAAAGCTGTATCTTATGGCTGGGTTGATTGTCTTTGGAGTGCTGAATGCCAAGCTGAAGCAACAGGATGGCCGACGCTTTCCCTGAAGACTAGTTCCACTTGGAGTACTGTTCCCCTACAGACCATTCTTCTAGGGAAGACTTGGTGATGACACTGAAAAACTTTTCACCAGACCTAGTCATAAATACAATTTACTTTTGTCAAAATTGATGGATTTGGCGTGAAGGGCTTCCTATATGTAGAGATAGTTTTCTCTTGTTGAGGATCTTCTGAAGTTCCATTTTTATTAACTTCCTTGAGCTTCTCTCCCCCTTTCCTATCAGCCTACTGTTGACAGACTTGAAGTTGTTCCTGATTGTCCGCGTATGGGGAAATGTGGACCTTGTTCTCTTAAATCCCAGTTAGATAACGACTAACAGGAAATTTTTTAACTTGTCGAGTAGAAATCTTGGGTAGGTTCACAATGGAGAATCCAAAATAGAAAATGGAATAGAGTATTCAAGAACTTCAGACATTTGTTTCTCATCATAGACCTTCTTGTGTCCCCACATTTGATAATAATGAGTACCTGCAGAAGGTCCTAGATGCAGCTGTGAGATCCATTTATGAGAAGAGATGTGGGGACATCGTTCCCTAAGCAGTGGTCTTAGACAGGTTTTGGAAATATGGATTCTAGCTGACACATGGAACCTCATTTTTCCCCACATTATAATCCTGTGGAACCTCTTACCGCATTGTAGAGGGATAAACTTTGTTTGGGAGGGACAGCTCTTCTGCTGATGAACTTAAGAGGTGTGGGGTGGTGGGGAGGTACATACTTCATAAAAAAGAGTTCCTGAGTTTTACAGTTGTCCTACATGATGGCCTCGATTTTCCCTGTGGAAAAAGGGGGACCAAAGAGATAGGCAGGATAGCTTGAGAAGAGTAGTGAAAATCTGGCCCCTGTGGAGAATGAGAGAGGGATCAGAGAAATTTTTTTAAAGGACACAGAGGACCCCAAAGACTGAGTTTGGAGATACTTGAATGTTTAGGGGCAACAACGGGCAGCTGAGTGACACATAAAAATAGAAGACAGCAGGTAACTTTGTTGATCCAAGTTTCTTTATGTGCATCTTTGGCCTGCTTGCATAAGTTGGGGGCTTCAGGTTGGCCAGGAGGGTAGGTCTGGATGTGGAAAGGGTGAGTTCCTTCAACAGGGACAGAATTTCCTAAAGCTTCTAGACTCTGCCTCCAGGAAAGGACCCTGTACTTACTAAATGCCAGTGAATCCCTGATTGAAAGATGACTCCCCAGCTTTAAAAAAAATCTACTTCTAACCAGCTGAATACTGAGAGGCAGCAAGTACTTGGTATTCCTAGGAGCACAGGCCCATCCAAGCACCCTCAGTATTCACACACTACTCAAGATTGTACTATGCTTTTTGGCCTGCAGATTAACATATCATGTATTTTTTTTTTAATGAGGGCCAGCACTTGATTGATCTTATAAAAAAGAAAAGATAAAATCCCAGTTGGGAGGTATTTACTATGTTGTAGGAGAATATGTTCTGAATGCTGGAGATTTCAAGTCCAGAAATGAGTAGTAGTGTGGTTTTGGTCCCATGCTACCTAGTGTTCTTAGCCAGTTTCTGAAATCATTAGAGAGTTGGGAATGCTTCACTTCAGTGAAGGGACAGCATGACAAAAAGTCAGAATTCTTGTAGACACCGGAGGGACAGGCCTGGGCCTGGCCGGGCTAGGCCATCTTTCCTTTTGACGAGCTCTATGTTTGGAAATAGAGAAATCAGAGTCACAGGGTCGGGGTGAGCCCTGAAGCAGTGTATCAAGATCTATGGTTTGACAATATGTACTTTTTGGTGACCATGCGAGGATTAAATTAACATATTTAAAGTTCAAAAGGGAATAGAAATTCCTTACTAGAATGGGAGAGGTCATTTTTTTCCTGGATGACTCCCAAACAGAAAACTGAGAACAAGATTTGTTGCAGGAAGAACCCAAAGGGATTGTTTTTTTCTTCAGAGAAGCCAGCAGATGGTTTCATTCTTTTTAGAGCCAACTCTCGGTTAATCAGCACTTGGATTTTCAAGTTTTTCAGTTATTCAGTTTTGCTGTTCTTTTTCATGTCCTCAGACCTGAAATGAGCCTCTCCTAGTCCGTATTCGAGAGAGTGTACTGTTTGTTAGAGTCTCTACTTCTACTGGTGGGCTATCTATCCACTACTACTGGTGGGACGGAGCAAAAAGCCAGGTAACGATAATGTTATTTTCCAATTTATCGGCATTTTGCTTTCCTTTAGTCCCCCCATTTTCCCTCCTTACTATTAGACTCTTCATGCCATCACGTGGGTCCTGAGAGTTCCATCACCCTCCCAGTCCTTTCCCCGAGACTCCCAGCCTTCACACACACCTCACAGCCACCGCCTCCAGTTCACATGTTGTTACACAGGACAGTTAGAAATTGAGGGGTAGGTTGCAGAATTTTCAAATGCTGAGTAACACTGTAGTAAATAACCCTTGGAGGCTTTGTTCACTGAAATACTTTCTTTTTTTAACCAATTTTTTTTTTTAAATGTAGCCTTGAGGATGGCATTGCCATTCATTTGCAGTACTAGACCAAAAGAATTCCAAGATGATGGGCTCTTGGGATGGACATATCTTGTCATCCATACCTCCTGTTCCAAGAGAGAAGGAAGGAATGCATCGAGTAGTGTGCCAAGCCCTTTTACATCTTTATTTCATTTATTTTTCTCAAATTAATGCTGGGCTGTCAGTATCTCCATTATACAGATGAAGAAATTAAAGTTTCGAGAGATTAATTAACTAGCCAAAGTTCCCAGAACTGGAAAGTACAATCAGCCACCGTTCAAATTCACAGTGATAAGACATCAAAGTTCCGCTTGTACCAAACTTTTACCTTCTAATTCAAGAGAGCACATATAACGACTTTAAATACAATCTACCCTAAGTTATTTGCAAGTGTGTTAGCCTTTTTTCAGTGACTGCAGATTTTAGGGGTCATCCATGAGCCCATTGAGAGCTCCTGGCCAGCGAGCTTAGTGATATCAAGTCAAAAGGCAACCTGGAATAAATGCGGAAGAGTGAAATGTGTATGAGTGTGTTTGACTGTGTGAGCCGTGTGGATATTATGCTGTATCCCAGAGTAGAAAAGCACTGGTGCTGTTGATGGCTGGAGTGTAGCTAATTAGGAGCAGAATACATATGAGTGAGCACAGGCTCCCAGATGTTGAGGGTAACAACTATAATGATCTCATGAAAAGTTAGAGATGGAAGGGATGTTAAAAACCAGCTAGCTCATCCTATTATTATGCCAGTGAGGAAACTGAGGGCCAGATGTGTTGTGACTTGTGATGTCTGTCAAAATATGTTCTCAATAATTAAGAGTTCAGTTGAGTGAGGAAGTCAGAGACAAAAGCAATTAGACAAACTGCCCACAACTACAAAGCTAATTAAGCCCATTCATCCTGGTCTAGAACTCCTTGTACTCTTACGAACTATTCCTTCAGTTGCCTGTTAACTTGTTTAAGGTATCAGTTGTTCAGTCCTTACCGTGCATCAGGAACTCTGATAAATATTTTAAAAATTACTTCATCTGATCATTACCACAACTCTTTGAAACAGGCAACATTTTATTATAATTTTACACTAGAGGAATTCAGTTCTTAAAGGGATTAGGTAACCTGCTCAAGATCAAACCAGACGACAGAGTTAGGGGCAAAGCCAGGAACATTGACCCTATTCAGTGCTCTTAACTCTTGGAATATTCCAGAAAGAGATGAACGGTGAGCTGCTATTACACAATCTTCTTCCAGCAGAATTGAGACCTAATGGTGTCAGTGATCTCCAGATCCCACAGAAAGTGAGAAAGCCAAAACTAGATTCAGCGTCTCACAGTCCTCCTCTCAGTGTCCTTTCTTCATGCCTTGAGCTAGAAGGACACACTTTTTATATCAAGACCTTAAAAATGTAAGTCAAGTATAATAACTTTCTACTGACTGCCTCTGCTTTCACCCCTTATACAACTCGAAATGACATCAGTCCATTCAGTAAGGCCCTCCAGAAAATCCAGCTTCACACTACAATGGTGAAAAATAGACCTTTTACTGAAGGCTTTCAGGAGAACTCATCACAACTATCAGTAAACATCTTGGTTCTTCCTTGAAGGCTTTCTCTTGCCTCTAGCTGCTGATTCTACTTTCTTTTTCATTCTTCACATCATCTCTATAAATCTCTTCCAGTAGAGCAGTTCAGCTCTAGCCCTCTGCACTCATACCCAGCGTGGCAACACGAAGGCCTGGTAATGAGGGAAGTGGTCCTAAGTCTGTCTCTTGGAAGGCTTGGTTTCTGCCACACAGAAGCGTTAGCTGGTGGAATCCACAGTTGCTGCAACAAAACCTTCCACACATCATCCCCTTTCTACCTCCCTTCCCTCTTCATGTTTTCCACAGGGGCTGGGGGAGGGGGTTTAAGGAAATGATTCTGGATAAGGAATTTATACAGACACTCTTTCTCCACCTGACACTGTTCCTACACACACACGCACACGCACACACACACCCCCTTCTTTATCTCCAGAAATGTCTTCAGAGAAATGTAAAAGAATTTCTCCACCTAAACATTTTTTTGAAAGTTAGCTGAGCACAAATAAATAAAACTAACTTTTAAAGTTAGGGAACAAAACAAAAAAAAACAAAACACGTGTGCCAAAATGGAAAACTCCTTTCTAGACAACTCCTGGAACAAAAAGGAAATCAAATCAGAAACCGGAGAATGCCTAAGAAATGCTGATAATAAAACACTACGTAGCAGAAACTGTGGAGTAGGGCTAAAGCATGCTGAAAGGAAATTTTGTATTTGTGTTAATAACAAGGAATTAAGTACTTGATTCAAAAAATTAGAAAATGAACTACAAAGGAAACCCAAGAACAGAGTAAAACAAACACACACAAATATAAAACCAATAAATCAGTCCAAGAATTACGGACTCAATGAAATGTACCACTCACTAATCTTATGAAGAACAAAATAAAGCAAAAATACACTAAACGGAAAAAAGAATGGGAAAATAATCACAACAGCAAAAGAAATATAAACAATGATAAACTAAGCTCTAGACAAGTAAAATAAAAAATCTGAATGAAACGTGTGATTTTCCAGAACTGACTCCTTAAGAAAGAGGGGGGAAAAAAACATACATATGAATTTCCAAAGACTAAAGGAGAAACTTATCAAAGAGCCATTTCCTAAAATCTGTTGAGTTGTATGAAAAATGTTTTTCTGTTCCTTTGAGTTTGAATAACATTTGAGTTAACTGTTCCACAGTGGTTGGGTAAAATTCAACTGGGAAACCTAATGTGGGCCTGATGACTTTTAGGGAAGAATTCTATGATAAAATGCCATTACAAATAAGTGGGGAGAAATGGAGACTGTTTGAGTAATGGCATCAGGACAACTGGGGAAAAAAAAATCCATGCCTTGTTACATCAAAATATATGAGAGATCAAAGATTTAAATATAAACAAATTATTAAAATAGTAAAATATGGATGAATGATTCTGTACTCTTAGAGTATGAAGTGTTTCCCTGAGTAGGACACAAAGCCCCTGAAACTATTTTTAAAAATTAAAAAATTAGAATATACAAAAGCCAGATTTCCCCTATAAAAATACACCATGAACAAGATGAATAAAAAAATTAAATGTTTGAAAATATTTATAAGACACATAAAAGACAAATGACTAATTTCCTTTATCACTTAAGTCCTAAAAATCAATTTTTTTAAATTAAAATGCACATTAGAAAACTATGCTAATCCAGCCCTAAACGAGAAACTCCAAGCAGCTCTTCAACATGTGAAGTGATTCTCGCTCTGTAAGAGACATGCAAATTTAAGTTAGCTTGTGCTGGTTCCACCTATCAGGTCAGCTTGGTGACACATGTTAGTGTTTGGGGAGATATGCGTTGGGTCATACATTTCTAAGTGCATTGTAAATGAGCGTATACTCTCTCGGTGGCAATTCATTAGTAACCAGCAAAAGTTTAAATGATCTTTTAACCCAGCAGTCCACTTCTAGATTATATTCAGACTTGTGTAAAATTGGTATTACAGTTGGTTGTGTAGGAATGGAATATCTTTTTTTTTTTAATAACTGTAAACCAGTTTATTAAAAAGGTTGATTTAAGCACCTGCAATGGTGACTTGAACCTCAACTCCTGGCTCAATACTGATGGAAGTAACCTGCTTAATAATCTCAGAAGGACGGTGCAAATCACTTGAGTCGCTTGTGGATCCTCATCTGAAAACGATCCCAAGTCTTAAAAACTTCACCACAAGGAGTATTTCTTGTAGTGATTCTCAGAGTCTTGGTAGGCATCTGAACCGGCCATTTCACTTTGAGATTCTTTTCCTTTGCGCCTCTGATCAAGTCAGCACATACCTTTTCCAAAGATTTTACGTTGCGGCTGGTGAGAGTAATTCTAATTTGGTGAATCACCACCTCCGGTTCCACGGGTGTCTTCCCGGTGTCTTTAAAAACCATGACGGCAGCGCGGCTTCTGACCGACTTGATCCTGGTGAGAGCGAACAGTGGTGAGTCAGGAGCAGGAGCAGGGCGTCCAAAGCTCTGCTGTATCTGCGACCACGTCTTCCTCGAAGAGGAGGACTGGAGTATCTTGAGAAGAACCTAGATAGCCACCATGAGGGAAGTAGTTGGGTAAAACATGGGTTACCCAATTATGGAATACCATATAACATTAAAAAAGAATGAAGCAGCTCTTTCTGTCCGAAGTATAATGGATAAATTCCAAAATTCATTATTATATGGAAAACAGAGTGGATTAGGACGTTTAACATAATACACTTCTGTAGGATTTTTTTTTAAAGATTTTATTTATTTATTCGACAGAGATAGAGACAGCCAGCGAGAGAGGGAACACAAGCAGGGGGAGTGGGAGAGGAAGAAGCCCAGGCGCCCCTGTAGGATTTTTTTTAAGCTCACAAATAAAAAAAAAACTAGCCCATTGAAACTGAAGTAGCATGGCCGATTTTGTGTCCCAGTGTCCCATTAAAATGTATTGAGTAGGGAAGGTCTCCCACGTCTGGATGAAAGTTCTGTTCCATGATTTTTCTGATCATTTGTGAATTATACAAAGTCTTGTATCACTTCAAATCACCATCTCAAAGTAAGTAATTAAAATGGCCAGCCGTGTGTCACAAAGCTGCCATCTCCTAGTTCCTCCTATTGTACCCATTCTCCCAAGTGAGACTGGCTCTCTACAGGTCAGTTGTGCCTCTCTTTATTCATGTTGTTTCGAACCATTCCAGGGTGAGATGAGAGAGGTATGGAGAACATGAGAGTAAGAACTGGACTCCACTGCCTTAAGATGGCTTTACACTCTCTAGATTTGATAGGTGTTTGAAACTGACCTTTTTACTCAGGGATAGTGTGACCAACTTGTTCAAGTTACCTAGACCTTCCCAGTTTTAACATGAGAGTCTGTGTCTCTGAAATTCCCTCAATCCAGGTCAGTTGGGATAGTTGGTCACCCTACTCAGGGCTCACTGTTGTGGCCTTTTAGCGGCATCCCTTCTAGCAGTGGAGATACCTCACCTGCTTTCCTTTGATGTGTGTGGTGCAGTCTCCTTGGAACACTGCCTGCTCTTCCTCCTGGAAAGCTTGCAGTCCACCTCTAGCTTCTAACTACCAAGGTCTCTTGTCCACCTAGACAGATTATTGTGCATGAATTCATACACACTCACTGTCCCTCTCCATCACCCGCGACCCCTCCCTGTCTCTATGTCTCCTGTGTGGCCCACATGTGATGCATAAGAATCACTCACACATGCTTTCTCTTGACAAACTCAGAGTTTGCAGACCCAAATCCCATGACCCACACTCTCGTGGCTCTACCTTCGGTAGCCAGCCCATCTGTTCTTGCTGGTTCTTATATGAGACTGAGACACTGTTACTGGTGTCAGTTTCTGTCATTGGGTAGGGCCGCATGTCAAACTCTCAAAGTAGTTCCATGGAAGGTTCTCAGAAGGCCTGAGGTGGGTAGGAAATGGGAAACACTGCACTGCTCTCTCTGAAGACATTATCTTCACAATGACAGATAAAGCTCACTTTCCTCCAGCAACCCACCATTTTATATCCTCAATGTGGGTATGAAATTTAAGGGTCATGAAACTGGATTCTCAGTATTTCCTTTGAAGATTTATATTTTGGTATGGCACTCAGTTTTGTATCTGGCAGTCTAATAACTATCATCTTAGGGTCTTGGCTGAAAGTACCGTTTTAACATCCTACTTCTTTGCTTTCATATGCATCGAATAGCCCTGGAAGGATATGTAAGAGATGGTGATTGGCTTCAGGGTGAGGAAGTGGCTAGCAGAAAAGGAAAGGGAAGGAGACTTTTTGCCATTTGTATGTCTCTACCATTTGTACCATTTAAATGTATATACTCTGAATATATTACTTAGATGCAGGCCTCATAACTAAAATTGCCAAATTTTGAAATAACACTAAATCAGTAATAATGAATGGAAGTGGTTCTATGCAGGGATAGATGAATCGGTGAAACAGAGTGAAAAGTACTGCAACAGACCTTATGCCCTACGTGAATTTGCTATGTCATGAAGTTGAACTTTGAAACTCAGCAGGAAGGAATGGATTATTTGATAAATTGTGTCTCAGCAACAGGCCAACCATTTGGAGAGACAAAGTTTGGTCTCTCATCCCTAAACCCAAATCAGTTTTAAATAGATTAAAATTTCCAGTGAAAGAAATGAAATCATGATAGTAACAGATGCAAATACAACTGAGCAGTGGTATAACCTTAACATGGGAAAGGACATCACGTGCGATACAAGTAGGAAAGAAGAGGTTCGATAACTACATAAAAATTTAAACTTTCAAAATTTCTTCAAATATAAATAACAACAGAAATGATACACACCAAGAGAAAGAATCTACAAGGCTAGAGTAATTTGGTTTTGTGGTAGTATTGCACAGGTGATTATAATTGTCCTCTTTTTCTTATTTCCTGGTTGTTGTTTTGGAAATTAACATGTATTAGTAATAACCATATCTTAGATTACATTTAAAATAAATGTGTGATGCGTTGGGACAGTGGTAAGACTCCTCTTGAAAGACCAGGAAAGCATAGACCAAATACGTCTGTTGATGCGAAGGAAGTGCTTTAGAGCAGGTAGTTCATGCCAGGGGTCCTACTTGCGGAGTTGCTGTTGATTCCTCATCATGAAAAGGGCTGAGAAATGACTGCTTTGGTGCACTTATTTACTTTGAGCCGATGTTGACAGAACACCGTCCACAGTGACATTTGAGGTCGATTCTATGGACCAACATGAAATGGGAAGCCTTGGTATAATAGTCAGCACCCAACCGAACGCTGTCATGAAGGGGCTCCGTGCTCTAATGGATTTCTTTGCACGCCCAGGTTAAATTTTTCTAATTCCAGCTTTAGAGAAAAGGGCAAGACACACATTTTTAGCCGGAAGGTTCAGAGACAGAGAAATTATGGTGGCTCTACTTCAAAAAGTCACCATTTTTCTGTGGTCACACGTTGTAACAAACACTGTGATCCACAACAGAAGAGCACACTGTGTGGTCAAGTGTACTACTGAGGGCCGCAGAACAGACAGGAAGATACGACCTGAGTAGTAGGGACAGTCACCAAGTGCCCACCCTGTGCCAGGCAGTGCACTGTGTGTTGTATTATGTGACCTCTAGCAAACAGTAGCTTCTTTAAAAATAAGCTGCTTAATGAACTATTTTCAAAAAGGTGATTTCATAAAAATTAAAATTTTTAAAACCTCTCCAGCTCATCACATTATCCTGACAATTATTGCTCTTCAGTACAAACATAAATAGCAATTAATAAAAGTTCTAATACTTAATAAAATTTCTCAGGGGCATCGGGGTGGCTCAGTTGGTCAAACATCCAGCTCTTGATTTCAGCTCAGGTCATGAGTCCAGGACTGTGAGATCGAGCCCTGCATCGGGCTCCATACTGGGCATTAAGATTCTCTCTCTCCCTCTCCCTCTGTCCCACTCCCTCTCTAACAAACAAAAAATTTCCCTAAGGAAGTTTTGAGATATAAATGAAGATCTTTGGACTGTTTTTCCATAGTAAAAAAGAGTCTACAGCAGAGTCAAACTCTTTGATTTCCACAAGAGGCCAAGAGATGACAGTGACGGTGATGACAATGGCCAGTACTTACTGGGCCCTTACTGTATGTCAAGCACTATTCTGAGTGCTTTACATATGTGGATTTTTTAAATCTACCCAGCAACTCTGGGACGATTTAGATATATTCCCTATTTTTTTTTAAGATTTTTTTTTTTGCGGGGGGCAGGGGCACCTGGGNTTTAAAGATTTTTTTTTTGCGGGGGGCAGGGGCACCTGGATGGTTCAGTCGGTTGGGTGTCTGCCTTCGGCCGGGGTCATGATCCTGGGGTCCTGGGATCAAGCCCCACATTGGGCTTCCCTCCTCGGCAGGGAGCCTGCCTCTCCCTCTGCCTGCTGCTCCCCCTACTTACGCTCTCTCTCTCTCTGTTAAATACATAAATAAAATCTTTAAAAAAAAATTTTTTTTCCTCACCCAAAGTGGAGCTTGAACTCACAACCCTGAGATCAAAAGTCACATGTTACACTGACTTAGCCAGCCAGGTGCCCCAGAGGTGTTCCCTATTTTAAGGGAATGAAACTGAATCCTGAAGAAATTTTAAAACTTTTCTAAGATCACACAGGTAGGAATTCACTGTGCTGATCACTGAACCCAGACAGTCTGGTTCTAGAGCTCTTACATAGTACACTGTGCATTAGAGTCTAGCCTCCCTAGCCCAGATCCCTTTGAGGAGGGCTGCTGGGGTCAAGGGCCCATAAGTATCAGACTGTAGAAATAGGTCTGCGTCCTTTCACTAGCAATTATCAGAGTGAATAACTGTAACAATTACTTGGGCAACATCAGCCCTGCACAATAGTAGGGAATTAAACAAAAATGAGGGGGTTGCTTAGTTTTAAGAGAATCATCTTGGGGTTTTCTTACGTGTTGCTACAGGACACCAGCCTAGAAGGGCACAGTCCCTTGGATACTTCCTTCCTCTGACTGTAGAAAGCCAGATTTTCGTTTTGTGTCATTGCTCTTCCCCGTTCTTCTCCAGAAACAGCACCAAGTCCATGGAAAATTGTGACTTTGCAAGTCAGACCTGGTTTCAAATGTTGCCCCCCCCCAACTTAGGAGCTCTGAGACCTTGGGAAAGTAGCTTAATCTCCATAAGTCTCAGTTTTCTCATCTTCAAAATGGGGCTAGCNCAGAAACAGCACCAAGTCCATGGAAAATTGTGACTTTGCAAGTCAGACCTGGTTTCAAATGTTGCCCCCCCCAACTTAGGAGCTCTGAGACCTTGGGAAAGTAACTTAATCTCCATAAGTCTCAGTTTTCTCATCTTCAAAATGGGGCTAGCGCATCCCTACTTCCCAGAGCTGCTGAGAGAGCTGCATGAGATGCCACGTCGGGCACAGCAGCTGTGCGGTTGTGAGCGCTCCATAATTGTTAGCTGCTGAGATTGCATCACCTTCTTCTTCAGCGTCTTCGTCATAATTAGCCACCACCTGCTCTGTTGTCATCATTCCTCAGCATTAAAAGAGGTTTTCAATGTGGCTGTCATCCTTGCTTTTAATTTTTCACTGCAGACAATGAGATGTGGAGACGCAAAACAAAGTACGCAGTTAGGCTACTGAATTTTCCAGCTACAGCACCCTGTAAATTTGAACCAACAGAAAGGAAGGACAAGACAAGATGATAATGA